>NC_134402.1:133204230-133301272 GCF_038048845.1 Mixophyes fleayi
TGACTTCAGTATGCAAATGAGGTATGAGACAGATTCAGCAGCACTCTGGTAATATAAAAACATAGCTAACCTATGCCACTGGGTTTTTTAGAGTACTTTAACCCGTTAAGGGTTATTTACGAGCTCCCTGAGCTGCGAGCTGAAATCCAGTGAGTAAATTACCGTATTAACGGTAATATTTTTCGAGCTCGGGTATTTCACCCGTCTCGCTAACAATTGACTACCCCCCTTAGAATCCAATCCCAAGCTTTCAAGTTTATTTAACAGTCTGCAAATTGGGACAGTGTCAAAAGCCTTACTGAAATCTAGATAAGCTATATCTACAGCTCCTCCTTCATCTATTACTTTAGTCACCCAGTCAAAAAAATCTCTCACTTGTGCAGCGGGACTATATTTGCTCTTTTCCAGTCCTCTGGAATTACTCCTGTAGTTAGTGACTGATTGAATAATACTGTTAATGGTGTTACCAGCACCCTTTTAAACTATTTTATCCCATTTGGCCCCACTGATTTATCCACTTTCAATTTTGAGAGCTCTGTTAGGACCTTCTCCTCTGGAAATGTACTTGTATCTACCTTATTTTTATGAGTATACTTGCAATTCAACTGTGCGCCCTTCACCGCTCTTTCTGTAGTGAACACTGAGCAAAAATAATTATTAAGATAATCTGCTATTACCTTGTCTCTCTCAACAAGACCCTCACTCTTTGTCTTTAGTCTTTATTATTCCTCCTTTTGATTTTCTCCTTTCAGTTATATACCGAAAAAAAAGTTTTGCCCCCTTTACCTACTGACTGGGCCATATTCTCTTCAGCTTGTGCCTTTGCACATCTGATTACCTCCTTAGCCGCCTCCTGTCTAGCAAGATACACCTATTTGTCTTCATTATTCTGAGTCTGTGTCACTCACCGGACTGTGAGTGCTACTTCTCGTGTGTTTAGGAACCGTGGCCGTCCACCATCCTGAGGGTCTGCGCATGTGCAGCCCTTTCAAACCTTCAGTACCTGTTGCTTTTAGTTAATTGGCTGATCAGGCAACACTCCTTATTTAAAGCACCTGTGGTCAATACCTCGTTGCCTGATCTTGGAGTCTCATTCCCCATGAGCCTCTGAAGGTGTCCCTGTGTTTCCTCGTGTATTCAGCTCCTGCTGATTCCTGTTGTTCGTTTGTGGTTTCCAAACCACTTCAACTTTCCTGTGTTCGTCGTGACTGCACCAGCTGATTCCTATCCGCTGTCTCTGTGCTTCTACGGTATCCTGCTCACTTCAACTCTCCCGTGTTCATCGTGACTGCACCAGCTGATTCCTATCCGCCGCCTCCGTGCTTCTACAGAGTCCTGCTCACTTCAACTCTCCAGTGTTCATCGTGTCTGCAGCCAGCTGATTCCTATCCGCTGCCTCCGTGCTTCTACAGTATCCTGCTCACTTCAACTCTCCCGTGTTCATCGTGACTGCACCAGCTGATTCCTATCCGCCGCCTCCGTGCTTCTACAGTATCCTGCTCACTTCAACTCTCCCGTGTTCATCGTGACTGCACCAGCTGATTCCTATCCGCCGCCTCCGTGCTTCTACAGTATCCTGCTCACTTCAACTCTCCCGTGTTCATCGTGACTGCACCAGCTGATTCCTATCCGCTGCCTCCGTGCTTCTACAGTATCCTGCTCACTTCAACTCTCCCGTGTTCATCGTGACTGCACCAGCTGATTCCTATCCGCTGCCTCCGTGCTTCTACAGTGTTCCTGCTCACCGCAACTCTCCAGTGTTCATCGTGTCTGCAGCCAGCTGATTCCTATCTGCTGTCTCCGTGCTTCTACAGTGTTCCTGCTCATTTCAACTCGCCTGTCTTCATCGGGTCAGCGCTCCGCTGCTTTCATCTCAGCTACTGGTTATCAGACCGCCTCAACTCTCCCGTGTTCTCCAGGTGTCCAGTTCCATATACTACTGCTTCCTGAGTATTGCCTAGTCCTTGCTGGTCTAACTACCGTGCGCTGCACCTACTTGGTTACTGCTTCCACCTTCCAGTGGTCTCTCCTCCTGCCGGCCTCCAGCCGTTCAGGTATCCCTGCACGTCTCTCTGACAGCCTGCTCTCCTGAACCGCGGTATGCATACTTCTCATTGACTGTGCTTGTGTATTGCATATCTAGCTGGACTGAGTTTGTTCTCCTCCGGAGTTCCCTATCCACTGAGACTATTGCTATCATTTGACTGTGTTTCCTATTTGCCTGGATAGTTATTGTGACTTCGTATATTTGTGCAGTGCTGCTCAGTTATCATTATATTGTGCATGTCATCGTGGGATCAAGTTCTATGTGCCCGTGTATACTCTGCATTGCATTCATCTCCTCGTGCTCCTCCTCACATATATATTTCAGTGGTACAACTTGCTAGATGCAGACCACTGTCTCCTGTTTCCTGTGACATCAGTTTCAAGTATCCTCTCACATAGCAGTGGTACAACTTGCTAACGCAGACCACTGACTTCCCGGATACCTTCACCTGGATTCCATTCCTTCACCTAGACAGCGGTACAACTTGCTATACGCAGACCGCTGACTCTCACCACCTCCTCGTTACTCCTGGACATTCCTCCTCACTATAGCAGTGGTAGAACTTGCTATACGCAGACCACTGACTACCCTCACGTTTCCTTGTCCATCCAGCTCCTCGTGTATAGTTATCTACCTATTACCAGTGCTGCTAGTCATAGACTTTTCCCGAGCATTCTCTTACCATCTGCTGTCTCCTGTTCCGTGGTCACCCCGCTACCAGAGTACCATATTACCAACTATACTGCTCTGGTAAGTCCATCATCTGGTGATACCTGGGTAAAGACTCCTAGTGCCCGTGACAGTCTGCTTATATTTCCTAAAGACCATGTTTTTTTTCTTTCACAATACTTGCTACTTCTTTTGCAAACCACACTGGCTTCCTTTTCCTTGTACTTTTCTTAACCTTTTAGATACAAAGGTCTGTTGCTCTAAGTATTGCACTTTTTAATCTTTCCCACCTCTCCTACACTGCTTTCAAGTTTTTCCACTCTGCCAAAGAGTCTCTTACACATTTTTCCATCTCTACAAAGTCAGCCTTCCTAAAATCTAACACCTTTGTTTTTGTTTGGTATGAGTCTGTTTCTGTTTTTCTACTAAACCATACTGCTTGATGGTCACTGGATCCTAGGTTCTCACCCACATTTACATCAGATATTCTGTCACCATTTCTACGTCTTTTGCTTAGTGGGCTCCCTCACCATTTGCTTGAGGGATGCTCCCTGCAAAGAGTTCAGAATGTCCCTACTTCTAGTGGAACTTGCAGAAGACTCCTCCCAGTTTACATCAAGTAAAGTCTCCCATGATTATTACCTCTCCTTTTAATGCCATTTTATTGAGGGTCAATAGATCACCCCAGTACGATGAATAGCCTTGTCCCCCATTTCTATGGTCAGCCAAAGGGCCTCAGCTTTTTCTTCAATACTTTGTATTAAAGTATTATTTATGCTTTTTTTCAAATACATTGCAACCCCTCCTCCGATTCTTCCCGCTCTGTACTTCCTAAATAAACTAGAAATAAACGGTATAGCTATGTCCCAGTCATGATTTTCATTGCACCATGACTTCATAAAAGCCACAATATCCAGATCATCCCTTGTCATGAAAGCAATTAGTTCTGGAATTTTATTTCCTAAGCTTCTAGCATTAGCACACATAGCTCTAACAGTTTTATTTGTGCATTTTCTGTTCCTATCTTCTATGTTTATCTCTCTATCTATGTTTATTTTGTTTTGATCTGCATTGTCTTCTGTTGCTGTGGATATGTTTGCTGTTCTAGTAGCCTGCAGAACCAATACCTCTTGGTTGGGGGAGCAGATTGTTTTATTCCTGTTTAGTTCACTACCCCCCTCTGCTAGTTTAAATAGTTCCTGATGAAGCTTCCAAACTGCTCACTTAGTATTCTGGTTCCCCTTGAAGATGGGTGCAAGCCGTCCCTTTCATATAGATCCCTATCTTGCCAGCTGTCATGACTGTGGTCTATGAATCCAAATCTCTCCTCATAACAACACTACTTTAGCCACACACTGAAGTTTCTGATGCAATGAGTTCTGTCCTCACCCCTATGTACTGGCAATACTGCTGAAAAAGTTGCAGTGGTTGCCACCTTCTTTAGAGCAGTCCCTAACTTTCTAAATTCATCTTTTACTGCCATGACTTGATCATTAGCCAGGTCGTTTGTCCTTAGGTGGACAATGACATCCACCTCCCCATGTTTTCTTGCTGCTTTCACAATTCTTAACATGCGTTCTTATCCCTTGGAGCTGTGGCTCCAGGTAAGCACCTTACTTGTTTCTCTACTTCAGTAGCTCTTCCCAGATGTATGTCTCTTATGATGGAATCCCCCAAGAGAAGTGTAGTCCTTTTTGGAGATTTTATTTTCCTGTTCCTATAGCTAGTAGAAGTCTCCATATCCTCATGTTCCGTGTTACCTATATTATCTGTACATTCCAGCCCTGCAAGAGCAGCATATGAGTTTTGCAATGTCACAGCTTGTGGAATGTTTCTGTGTCCCTCTGGATATTTCCCCCTTTCAGAGCTCACAGTAGTCCAGACAGAATGTCTTCTGGGGGCTTTCTGAGGCAGCGGTGGTCTCAAGGATACATATGTGCTGTAATTGTCTTGCTTTATTTCCTTTTTTCTTGGTGGCTGTGTTGAAAAATACAAATGATTCTGAAATGGGTGGGGGACCTGTCATAAATCCTTTACCAAAGGTGTACGTTGTGTGGCTCTCCTCTCAGTATGATTAATGTATGTGTGCCACCAGTGATAAGAACCACAATACATGCGTTCTTCTGAGGCCCAAGAACAGCTTTGAAACCCTCTGCTCTATATCTGTTCAGATGTCAATCATGGTAATAACTGTTAATAGAACTAGACTACGGTTCTTCTTTAAGAGTTGACCAGTCAATAGAAATAACATTACCATAGTTACTGGTGAAACTATCAAGACATGTGAATGCAGTAAGTGTTGTGGCCACACTAACAGAAGTGCTATACAAATGTTGTTTTCAAGGTTGCTCCACTCCAGACAATGGTGGATGTAGCCAGCTGTGCAGGAAATCCAGTGGGCAAAGCTGGGAATGTGACTGTTATCCTGGGTACACTCTCCAGTCGGATAAGAAACGTTGCCTTGCTTCAGGTCAGTAAAACGTTATAGATTGGTTCATTAATTACATGAGTTGCATGGTGTATATTTTATAATGGTCTATTTCAAAATGATAGACACTTACTGACATGTTTTTCTGTGCAATATTCAACTTTAAAAATGTGTTTGTGCCTCAAGTACAGGTCCTCGGCCATTCTTACTGTTTGCAAATGTACATGACATACGGAGAATAAACTTTGATGGGACACGTTATGAAAGCCTACTTGACTCACAGATGGGGAGAGTCTTTGCACTGGACTATGACCCTGTGGATAATAGGGTAGTGTATACTGTACATAAATTACTGTTTGTTATTCTATAACCTTATTGCGTTAAAGGTGTTTACCCACTTTGTATACTATCAGTTAGAGCAGTGCCTCTACACAGTGTTGCACGTGGCCAGGAAGCTTCACACCTGGAAACCCCAAGGTTACCTGAGCAGAGCCTTTGGATTGCTCTGTTTCAGAGAAATATTACTGGATGCGCAATTCAAGCCAGCAATGGCACTGTCCTCCCAGAATTCCTAAGCGCTATCCAGCTGTTGTTCTCAGGCAGAGATGGAGATCCCAGGAGAGGAACTTTCACTAAAATGCTACAGTGTATGGGGTAGTTATTAGAACTGAGACATTGTTCCAAAGTGTATACATCCTTTAATACACTAAACCTATGGTAAAGCAATGTGGCATGAGTATGTCCTAAATCAAATTGCAAGATGGTAAAACTGTATTATAACCTTGACTTTTCAACTCCCCAGTTCTAATTTTTTATATTATTATTTAGTGATTAGAAAAATATATGACTGTATAACAGTGAGTGAAGTTAATACAAACACCCAGGTATGAGGATCACACAATACAAACAACTTTAATTTGAAATTTGAAACAGTGATCATATAAGTCAGTGATGGGCAGCATGCCAGCCTCTCTAACCTTCAGAAGGACGCACATTACCCATAATCTCAGAAATAAACTGTCCTAAATTTACCTCAACACACCCACATCACTCATCCCAAGATGAAGCCACATGCCCCTCAAACCTTCCACTTGCCAGACCAAGCCCCCACTTGCTACAAAATGCCACCACATTCCCTGAGACCCCATCTTCTCACAAAATGCCCCTACTTACCCTAAAATACCCCACATGCTCTCAGATCCCACATATGGTATTACTATTATTATTACTATCCTTTATTTCATTAAGAATGCCCTCTTGCCTAAAGCCTAAAGACTATTGTTTAGTTCAGTTCAGCCATTTTCGGCAGAGGAAGGAGGGAGACCACCGCTGTGCTGACTGCGTTACACTCCCGCCTCCTCTTTCTCTGATGTGACGAGTGACCTCCCAGCAGGGCTGCCACCAGAAATTGCAGGGCCCAGTATAAATATAACAGGCAGGGCCCCTTATCTTCCTCCCTTGACCCACCCACATTTTTAATATATCCTCTACCTAACATCTGCCATCCCCCTTTTCTCTACAGTAAACTCCTTTCTTTCGTACCCCTGCAGTAGTTCACTTACCTCTCTGCTTCTTCTTTCAGCTCCTCTCCATTGACAGCATTGTGACGTTATTAATTACATGCTGTCATAGATGCAAGGAGCCCCAATGCCTTGTCGTGGCTCTCTGTTTAGGAGCCAGGAAGCTGGGAGGCTGGGACTGGAACAAATAGCGGCAGCCATGGGGCCCTAACCCCTGACATCTTAGGAAACCCACCTTCAAGGGGGCGTGCTGCTGCTGCATCCTTAATCCAATATGAAGGCCTCTCCCTGCCTCTCACATCTCAGGTGCATCTGCTGCCTGGAAATGAAGTCTGTTACCGTCCTTAATTCATTGCAGAGACCCCCTTCCATAATAATTATTTTTTTGCCTCTGGGCTCGTGGGGCCCCATACTGCTGTACTCTCTGTAATGCTGCTGTACTCCCTGTGATGGTGGTCCTGCCTCCCAGTGTTCTACAGGCAAGACCATGTGATGCAGAATTCGGCTACTTCAGTCATGTTAAATCTTAATCTCTGATTTATAATATTAAGCAGAGAATCAGCCAAAGAGGGGACCTAGAGCTGTGAATGAGTCTGGGGCTGCCTGTTACCCGCCACTAATATAAAGACATCTACTGTCACAATAATTTAGATAAGGTAGTACATTTAGAAATGGCATTAGTACTTAATACTGTGTACATATATTTTTATTACATATAAGCAGTGTATGTTTTGAAATTATAAAGAAAGCTATGTTGGAAAATTTTTTTACAGAAATAAAGGGGTAGTAAATGCCTCAGTACATGAACTACAGACAATTCTGTCAGCAATAACATTAAACTCAAAAGACTACGAAATAACTGATTAGTTTGTTATTAGTTTGTTATTTAATCACGTACATGTTTACAGTCTTTACCATCAGTCTGGAATGAATATTATTGTAATATCTACAATACACCACAAGATGGCTCTCTTATCTGCTTTCAAGCTAGCTTCCAGTCAAGCACAAACTGTAGTGACAACAGTAACAGCATCAATTTATTTTAGATGTTATTAATTGTAAACTCAGTGAGCATTTGAGCAATTATCCAGTTAAATTTGCAGAACGCTAAAATAATCCAATATTGATAAGAGGAGTTATAACAAAATATACCAGAGCTAGTTATTGAAGGGCTGTCACGTGTCTAATTTTTCCCAGGACAGTCACAGTTTTGCTACTGGAAATCTGTATCTCAGAAGGCTTATACAAAGATTAACTGTATTAAATGTATTATGATTCTCTAACTCTTTTACTGTATTTGGAAAAGCATGATGTGTTTTGTTTACAAAGCAAATTTACCATTTCTAAAAACAAGGATGTATTTAAATATTATTATACAAAATATCTGTAGTCCTGCATTGATTTCACCTAAATGTTCTTATGGTCAATATAAAGAATGTGATTAATCCCTTAGTGCTAAATGGCATTTAGAACTGTCATGTTAGACCATACTTGCCAACTCTCCCGGAATGTCCGGGAGACTCCCGCATTTTGTGAGAGTCTCCCGGACTCCCGGGCGAGTGTGGCAATCTCCCGAATTCTGCCCACTTCACTAGGAAGTGCCCCACTTCCTAGTGAAGTGGGCAGAATTAGATCCCAAACGCCGCGATTCCCGGTGAATCGCGGCGTTTGGCCCCGCCCCCGCTGTCAAATGACGCAATTTGCGTCATGACGTCACAGGGGGCGGGGCCGAAATGACGCGATTTCGGCCACCCCGCCCCTTCACGCCCCCCTCCACTGGCTGGCTCCCGGAAGGGAGCTGAAGAAAGTAGGTAAGTATGTGTTAGACTGTGCCATAACACAGATTGAGTCTTTTAAAATTTATAATCAATGACATCCGCCTGGTTCAGCAGTGATGTAGCCAGGTACTCTTTAGTGATCATTACCCAATCTACTGGGATGTCTAGGACAGTGTTGGCTAACCTGTGACACTCCAGGTGTTGTGAAACTACAAGTCCCAGCATACCCTTCCAGCAATAAGCTGCTATATCTTGGCAAAGCATGATGGGGCTTGTAGTTTCACAACACCTGGAGTGTTACAGGTTAGCCAACGCTGGTCTAAGACGCTCCTGGTCTTTGAATCACATAACTGTTTAATTATATCAAATTATTTGCTATAAATCCGCAAAGTAGTAAAAAAAAATATTAATTGTCTATTAAGTACATACTTACCAGCTTTTTAAGCCTCCCCTACAGGAGATCCTGGAAGGGAGGAGGGGTATGAGGACGGAAGGGGACGGGGAGGAGAAAATTGCATCATTTTGGCCCTGCCCCTGTGATGTAATGATGCGAAAGCTCCATTTTGATGTGGGGGGTGGGGCGGGGGAACAAAAATGACACGATTCATGGAGGCTCCCATCCTGGTCAGGATGCGGGAGAATGGCCTACTCTCCCGGGAGTCCGGGAGACCTACCCAGAATTCAGGTGTCTCCCGGACATTCTGGGAGATTGGGCAAGTATGCAAAATGTCCTGGGCCTGAATCCCTGATGCCATGTATCTGACTTAGCCCCTTAATAGAGCTGACTATTCGGCATATATATTTTTCTAAAAAAATACTAAATGTAAAATGATTGTGTTGAATAAAATGTTCTTGATACACTATATCATTAGGACATAGATGACAAAGAGATCTCGTGTTAGGTCAAATTAATGTAGCAATACAGGTATTTCTGAGGAATACATTATTATTTTTATACCGATGTGTACATTTTTTAATTCCATTTGTGTAGCTTGCAATAAATTGTGAAACTCCAGTATCATGTTTTATGTATCTACACAATTTTATTCTCAGATTTACTTTGCACACACAGCTCTGAAGTGTATAGAAAGTGCAAAGATGGACGGCAGTGGTCGTGAAAAGGTGATTTCAGAAGCCTTGGACACACCAGAGGGTGTAACTATTGATGCCGTTAACAGAAAACTATACTGGACCGACAGAGGGTACGGATTTTGCAGCACTACAAATACTTAGAGTTACGCTGTAGGTTTCATGTTACAGTGTGGCCTGTCAGGCTATGAGTGCTTGTGGTAGGATCACTTTCTTTCTTTAGTTTTTTTGGGGGACGGGGGGAGGTGAATAATTATTATTATTTTTTTTTTTTTATTTATATATATATATATATATATATATATATATATATATATATATTTATATATATATATATATAAGTTACCCCGTGCATGATACTCATGCATTCTAGTCAAATCAAGCTACTTAAGGTGTTAAAAAGGTTCTTGTCATGCATTTGGGCCATAGCCCAGGCCTCAACCACCAACCACTCCCCACTGTCACCCCCGGCAACCACCAACCACTCCCAACTGTCACTTCTCCTTCAAGAAATATATATATTTTTTTAAAATCTTTATAAACACTTTTAACAATTAACAAATTAAATTAACAAATTAAAAACATCTTAGTATACCAAATTTCAGCCCTTTCTGAATTTTTTTTCCACACACACTAAGAATTTAGTAGGTCAGTGTATAACTCCACCCAGCAGGTGGCGCTGCAGCTTGGTTTTATTTTTTCCACACACACACACAAACAGACAGACTAACACACGCCACTAGACACTTATATTATAGATATATATATATATATATATATATATATATATATATATATATATATAAATATGCCAGTCATCATCATCAAATTGATGAAGTTGCATCTCTACTATGCAGCCAAATCAAAATACTGTAAAAGTGCATTTAAAACCCTATGCTAATTTGCCCGTATAGACATGTACAATGTAAATGTAATTTGACATTTACGTGCACCCGATTCTACATGAGGCTGGTAATGTGTATATTCACATTTTGCAGAATTTATAGTCCATGCACAGGACTGGTTAGATGACAAATCATTTTGCTGTGTGATGTGGCTGCAATAAGACAAATTCTGACAGCTAACGTAAAATTTTAAGGCAAAATGAGAAACAAAGCAAAAATTTCAAGGAACTGTTTTAAAAATGTATTCATTTGTGCTAAACAATAAATTGACATAGATTGCTAATTTTACTTTCATTTTTTTT
Source organism: Mixophyes fleayi (assembly GCF_038048845.1). Classification (NCBI taxonomy): domain Eukaryota; kingdom Metazoa; phylum Chordata; class Amphibia; order Anura; family Limnodynastidae; genus Mixophyes; species Mixophyes fleayi. The sequence goes on from NC_134402.1 coordinate 133,214,969, forward strand.
TTAAAAAACCCCCCAGAAAATCTTGTATCGAAAGAAGTGATTTGAATGGGGGAAACAGGAAAACAATTATCCAGGAAAATGTACATCAGCCAAGAGGAATTTGTGTTCACCCAATGGCAAGGTAATAAGTAATGATGAACATTAACTGTAAAATCAAGGGACATTTATGATTCATTATTGTGTTAATTAGTGTTATCTGGAGAAATGATTCACTTATACAGTTAATAAAAGTATCAGTTTATATTTGCTCATGTTTCATTTTTAGAATAAACTTCTGTTGGGCCATTGACATGTTTAGGGAGGTTTACATTGCAATAATTATGAGTACCAGATAGGAAGTACTTTCATTCAAATTGTGTATTTATTGTATAATGTAGTTTGTAGACTACACTAGTACAGGATTCATATATACCATATACCATCCCTATGTGTATATTATAGGGCTCACTCATTTAGAGATGGAAAAATGGAAAAAAAGACAACCCCAACCTTGTTTTTAGTTCTTCAATTCTGGAACTGAAAGCCCAAACAGGGTGTCAGTACACATATGTCAGAAGAGCAGATTGTGGGCCTGCATAACAGCTGGACTAGCATCCTGGGGAGAGCTGGCAAATTTTAGCCCTGGGGACAAAACCTGTCTTAGCAGCCTATTAGGAACATTTTAAAGGAAGAAAAATGCAGGTGGCCCAGTGACCCAGCTCAAGGGACCGGCATGGGGGCAGGGGGGTTAGATGCCCCCCTGACCCCCCAGCCCAGTCTGCCCCTGCCAGCATCGCCCAGGCCACTTCACCGCCAGACCCCTTAGCCGCTCGGGCTGCTCCATTGATAGTTCCCCCACTGCTAACACACCAATGTCTGAGCACCTGTATTAACTCTGTTCCTCCTGATCTGCCACTCAATTCTCTTCTTCTGGTTGCCGCTCTCACTTCTGCTGCAGGGTTAGCTCTAAGAAACTGCTGGCATATTACTGGTCATTACTGTTACTGCTGGCATGTTACTGGTCATTACTGTTACTGCTGGCATGTTACTGGTCATTACTGTTACTGCTGGCATGTTACTGGTCATTACTGTCACTGCTGGCATGTTACTGGTCATTACTGTTACTGCTGGCATGTTACTGGTCATTACTGTTACTGCTGGCATGTTACTGGTCATTACTGTCACTGCTGGCATGTTACTGGTCATTACTGTCACTGCTGGCATGTTACTGGTCATTACTGTCACTGCTGGCATGTTACTGGTCATTACTGTTACTGCTGGCATGTTACTGGTCATTACTGTTACTGCTGGCATGTTACTGGTCATTACTGTTATTGGTGGTGTATTATTTGGCATTATCACTACAGTTAATATTTTATTGGGTATTAGTTATTAATGAACTTTGGTACAATATCACACAGTGTGTGGCCCCAAGATTACCCAGATGACCAACAATAATTTTATTGAGAGATGACCTTTAGCTGACTGTGTGTGCTGTGAGAAAACCACCCTTAGCTGGGACAGTGATTACCCTCCGTGGGATTCAACTCACTTGGGCAGACCAGAATGTATCCAGAATAAGGCTTTATTATGACAGCACAACACCATAAGACATTCTATGAAAGCACAACACCATAAGACATTCACAAGATACAGGGTAAATGGTAGTAATCAGCACTTCAAAGTAGAGATGGGCGGACTCGGTTCCCCGAGAACCGAATCCTACCAAATTTAGCCTATCCGAGTACCGAGCCGAGCAGGCTCGGTACTCTCCCGCCTATTCGGAATCGAAATCGAGGCAAAACATCATCGTGACGTATTCGTATTTCTGAGCTCGGGTCTCGCGAGATTTGAAAAGCATAAATACCAGCCTCCCCAGCAATCCATCGCCATTTGGCAGAGGGTGAGAGCAGGGTTAGGTCACAGGCTATATTAGCGCAGGGACAGAGCAATAAGTGTATACATACCTGTTTCTATCCTAATCTCTACAATTACAATATTAATAGCATTTGCAATTATTAGAGCAGTAATAGAGAAGGATAGAGGAGGTTTTTTTTTTTCTTTTGTGGGCACTCCAAGTACTTTTGGGGTGTCTCATATTCTGCAGTGTTTTACACTAAATTGTTCTGGCTGTCACCAAAAAATCATTTTTGTCAGCAATATCTATCTAATACATTAGTTTGCACTGCAATTCATTTGGGGTGTGCAATACTCCGTAGTGTTTTAAAACTACTTTTCTGGCTGTCAAAAAAAGTCATCTTTGTCAGCAATATCTATCTAATACATTATTTTGCACTGCAATTCATTTGGGCTCATTAAAATGGATTCAAAGCAGTCCACATATGAGCAGAATCCGCAACCAGGTTCTGTCACCAGTCCTGATGGTAGTGTTCCCAGTACGTCATCTGGGAAAGGCGATGCAAAAGTAGTCTTTTTAAATCTGGTAAAAAACACACACCAAAAAGGAATTTACCATGTTGAAGCAAAAAAGAAGTGTAACTGAGGAAAAGTTAACTGCCGATAAAAAAAAAATTGCCAACATGCCATTCTACACACGCAGTGGCAAAGAAAGAATGAGGTCTTCGCCTTTCTCTATTAGTGGCAGATCCAAAAATGTTACCGAGCCTTCTTCTTGTACTGTCACTCATCGTGACCAAGCAAGACCAAGTAAGATCTGCGTCCAATATCCACAATAAACGCAGCTGGTTTTTCACAGTTAATTGAGGTTTTGTGTCCCCGTTACAGAATTCCATCGCGACACCATTTTTCCCGTAGAGCAATTCCACAACTATACCAAAAAGTGTGTACAAATGTAGAGATTGCGCTGAAAAATGCCATTCTGTCCACTATACACTTAACCACAGATATGTGGACAAGTGGAAGTGGCCAAACCAAAGACTATATGACTGTGACAGCCCACTGGGTTGGTCATTCACCTTCACCAGCAGGAACAGCAGCAGCATGTACACCACTACGTAACATTTGTCACAGGCAGGCAACTCTTTGTATCACCAGCTTCACTAACAGGCATACAGCTGACAATTTGTTACGCAAACTAAGAAATGTGATTGATACATGGCTTATACCACTTGGACTCTCCCCAGGATATGTCATTTCTGATGACGCCAACAATATAGTGCGAGCATTACAGCTGGGTGATTTCCAGCACATTCCCTGTTTTGCTCACACCATCAACTTGGTGGTGCAGAGCTTCCTACGAAATAACCCTGAGGTGCAGGAGATGCTTTTGGTGGCCCGTAAAATTTCAGGCCATTTCAGGCATTCTGCCACAGCATGTAGGAGATTGCCACAGCTCCAAGAGCAGTTTAACTTGACCTGCCACCAACTTAAGCAAGAGGTGGTAACTAGGTGGAATTCCACCCTGTACATGCTTCAGAGGATGGAGGAGCAGCGCAAGCCATCCAAGCGTATTGCACAAGCCATGACATTGGGAAAGGAGGGGGGATGTATTTCAGACTTAAACAGTGGGGAATCCTTTCAGTGCTGTGCAAGGTGCTGAAATCATTTGAAGTTGTGACGTGTGAAGTGAGTGCAGACTCTGCTAGTTTTGAGCCAAGTCATTCCTTTAATTAGACTATTGGAAAAGCAGCTTGAGATACTGAAGGAGGGGATGAAAGCAAGCAATTCAGCAAAGTATGTTGGCCTTGTCGATCAAGTACTTCATTCGTTCACAATGATCCTCGAGTTATTAAGATCTTGAACTCGGATCAGTACGTTTTGGCCACTGTGCTTGATCCAAGGTTTAAGACCTACATTGAGTCTTTACTTGTAAATGAGCGAGATGTGAACTTTTGCAAGGAGCTATGCTTAGCAAGTTGGCCGCTGAACTGGGCCTCGGCTTGACGACGTGTCCTCCATCACTTTCTCAAGCTGCTGCTGCTCGTAAAAAATTTAATTTCCCAAAAAGAAGCAGGGAAGACGCAGGGGGCAGACCAGAACAATTTAACATCTGGGCTGGTTTGAAGGATTTTTCAAAAAAATGTGTCACCTTGCCCATAACTCAATCCAATACGAGTATAAACATGCAAAGGATGGTGGAGGATTATTTTCAAGAGGTAATTGATATGGAAATGTCAGACAGTCCCTTTCCTTACTGGGAGGAAAAGCAGGCCATTTGGAAACCCATGTACAAGCTGCCCACCCTCCAGTGTGATAATGATGTTTATAAAAATGAACTACATGTTCCATGAGGAAGGCCTTCACCGTCAAAGACATCCAAGCACTGATTGTTCTCTAATGGCGGATTCAAGCGGCGATGAATTGATAGTCTGTGATGATGACGTACACACTGATGAGGGTGAGGATGAAACTCCAGATGGTGACGATAACATCTTTTTAAAACTTTCTATTTAAGTCTAGGGTGTAATCTACCCCCAAAAGAGGAGGAAAGAGACTTGGGGCATTTCCATATCACGTACCGTCTTGAAAGGCTGCTGTTTTGGCAATTTCTTATTATGGGTAGGGTGTCATACACAGACTGACCCCAAACTGCCTTTGTCCATTTCAATTAATATTGTACAGTCTATAATGGCTGTTTTTTTTTGTATTTTCTACAAGTGGAGGGGGGCCTATAGAGACAGAAACCAAACTGTCTTTGTCCATTTCTTTACATATTTAAGTATAAGTGTAGGGTGTAATATACACCCAAAGACGATGGCTGCATTGCCAATATGCATAGATGGAGAGGAAAACAATCTCGTTTGTGTGTAGAATTAATGAAGGCCTACCTACCAGGAATTAAATTGTTTTTTTTATAATTTATTAACTTTACAATTACATTACTTATCCAAGAAACAGGTTGAGCACTAAATTTTGTTATTTTATGCCCAAAAACATTGATTTTCCAACAAAATAGCAAAACAAAACCAAACAAAACCAAAACCAAAACCAAAACACGCAATGGCGGTTTTGGAAAACCAAAACACGACGGTAATCCAGATCCAAAAACAAAACCAAAACACGGGGGTCAGTGAGCATCTCTACTTCAAAGTAACAATTTCCGTATGCTTCAGATTCTTATCCTCCTGCAGTATTATCGCTACCATTTAACTAGACAATTTCTATGTCGCCCAGCCTGGGATTATGGTTAACACAGAGCCTGTCCTGGTAGGGTTTCCTTTAGCGGCACCATGATGTCTGGCCCAGAGTCCTCTGTGCTGGTGTTATATACACCAGGATTCTCCAAGATAGAATGGTTCCATTGACATACTGCTCTCCTTATATTCCTGGCTGTTTACACAGGGAGTAGGGTCAAAATGTCTCAATCCTCCCCCTTTCAGCAAGGGCCTATCAGTGGACACTAACATTATTTAACTGTTAGGACTACTGTCTCTGTTACCTTGATTATACAATGGAATGGCTTGACTGAATTGACTATTTGGCTAGATACACTTAGCAAAGTGTTACATATTACATCAGGGAATGACACTTTACCCTTGCGTGAAGCATTAAGACATTTGTCACATTGTATCTGCAGCGTTACACAATCTGAGTCTGTGATACATTTATATTGATACATATTAATCCATTTTCCAATGCTTGTCAGCCAGTATAGTACTGTGGAGACACATTGCACATAATCTGGACGTTCTAATCCAATTACCTCCTAGATTACCTGTTGACCTAGATAACTAACTTGGGTTGCTAGCTAGCTATATTAAGAGTCACTCAGACATTGTTCTGATTACGTAAAGCCTTGATCTAGGTCACATCACATAACAATGGAAATTTGAGACAAATGATAATTACCTTAGCTAACTCAAATACTTCAGCTAACACAACTTTCCATCATGTCATGCAATATGGCTTCTGCTGTCCTGCTATTGCCACACCATATGGAAACAGTCTTTATATTTCTAATACATACAATATTGCAGGTAAAAGCAAGGGAAAAGTGTACCTAATAACAAGAAATAACAATACACATAGTACACCGATGCTCTGCTGTATACTTAGACTGGTCAAATGTTTAAAGAGTACAATAAATTGTGAGAAACGGGCGATGAGTTCATCTTTTAGCCACAGTAACAAGTCCCAACACACAGGTGTTTGGCTAGTGCACTGGATGGCTGGATCGCGTGCAATTTAACTACCTACACGTGTACAGGCTACGTTGGACACTAATCCTACAGTGAGGACCTTGTGCTTAACCTTGACCCATTATCATTGCATAGAACGGAGTTGACGGATTATTGAGTTGTGATCCAACAAGCCATCTTAAAGAAACTTGCTCCACCTGTATAGTTGACAATAAACAATAGGATGGACTTTTTTTAATTGCTTTACATCGTTCCCTGAAGTGAGTGTTTTCACCAGAGAACTGGAGATTAAAACTTTTAGTTTGGTTAAATACTAAAATGTATGTTTTTGTTTTATTATGCTGATATATTTAGTGTCCGTTTCAATATAAATTTTTAATGACAAATAGGGGATATTGGAACTGTTATTACATGTGTTTGAATTTTCTTTTTACATAGATACCTCCAAAATTTAGAATCCCAAAATCAGGACAAATAATCCCCTCCCCGTTCTACCCAAACTCCACCCACAAATTCTAAAATTTTGGTAAAACTCCTCCTACTTTTGTTTAAGCCCCAACCCCTTTACAGGCTGCGAATTGGGATGTCCCGACAAAATGGGGACAGTTGGGAGGTATGCATTGTGATTTGTGTACATAAAATGTGCTTTCTTGCATCCAATGCTACTAAACATGCAAAAGGCATTCAACTGAGAGTTGAGGCCAGGTCCAGCACCTCCAGGGATGTGTAAAAATGGGTAAAGTCTTTTTTGTTGGGAAAAGACACCGTAGCTCCTTGAAGCTCATTTAAATCTGTCACTCGGTCAATCCGAAATCTCATTTTTTGAATATGGACGGAATATGTGGCAAGAGTGCACTTAATTCGCATTCAGCAGAGAAAACAGTTTTAACCAGCATTTCCTCTAAAACTATGTTACCTTTTGCCCTCCCCCCTCCCCTTGATTAGCTGCTATCTTGATGTATCAGTTTATACACTACCAATAATAACAGGCACATGACATCACAAACTAGATTTGCTACGGGAGCTTCAATTTTGCACTTTTGTAAATTACTTTTAGTTTATAGTAAAATACAGCTTTTGTAAAGGACCTAGATATTTACATTTAAGATGAGATATTTTTGCATGATATATAAAATAAAATGTTATTTATCCACATATTATATAATATTATACAACATTCATAGCCGGTTGTGCCCCACCTGATGCCCGCACACAGTTGTGACTTTTGCAAGCAGCAAAGGATATAGAAGTGAGACATACTGTAGGTCAGAGAGCTCAATTAGAGGCAGCTTTAAACTGAAGCCGATACTGCTAAATTCTCAATCTGCTTTTTTTATTATTTTTAACTTTTGTGAGATTTGTGACTGCCTTACGTACTCTCTGGTAAGCATGCTGACAGTTATGTCTTGTCTGTTAAGGCTTTCATTGCAAAGTTAGGAGCTCAGATAAAGCCAAATATCATGTGTTCACAAAGTCATGTTGTTTCAAAGGATTATACTGTTTGACTTGTTCTCTTTCTGTTTTAAGGAGATTATTTTGGACAGATATAGGATCCAGTCCTCAAATCGGAAGCTCCAGCCTAGAGGGAAGTGAAAGGATAGTTGTGGTCAGCACCAACTTGGTGTGGCCAAGTGGTATTACTGTGGATACCGTCACTAATAAGCTGTATTGGTGTGATGCCAAGAGATCTGTCGTTGAATCTTCTGACCTGGATGGCTCGAATCGACACATCATTTCCCAGAATGAAGTAGGTGAGGTTTTGGGGTTATATATTTTTCAACCTTTTTAATATAAAATGTGTCAATTTAGCATTGTACAATTTACAGGACACCAATCAGAAGGTTTGGGAAACAATATAGCTTGACAAACATGGCCCCTTCTACCATTCTCCTCATTCTGGTGGCAGAAAGCAGAGCACATACTGGTGGCAATTGTACAATGCAGAGGCCATTATGATGGCTAGTGTGCAATCCAGATCAGATCTAATCTAATAGCAAATAAAGCAGACGTCCAATCGGCTATCTAGTGTTCAAATTAGACATCTACTTGGTGACTACTGGTTAAAGCATTTATATAAGCAATATTTTGCCTAGTCATTAAATTAGACTTCCAATCTGGTGGCTAGTGGTTAAAGCAGGACTCCACTGTGGTGGCTAGTGTTTAATGCAGGCCGTTAATCTGGTAAAGAGTAGTTAAAGCAGACCTCAAATCTGGTGTCAATGCTTAAGGCATACTTCCTATAGGATGGCTAGTGGTCACAGTAGGTCTCCAAATTGGTGACTGTTTAGAGCAGGCTTGGTGCTTTTTAGAGCAGGACTGCAGAGCTGCAGTTATTGCTATTGTAATTAATAATAATTATAATAGTAATAATAATTATTTATTTATATATCACCTTTGTCTCGGTAGAACTCAAAACACCTTAGACATTTTTTTAATCATCAACATCAGTCTCTGTCCAAGAGGAGCTGACAATATTAATTTTCCATCACATGACACTAGGGTCAACCTAGCCTAACCTACCAGTATATTATGTGGTTTTTGCAACCTGTGTGGGAGAGGCAAAGTGAACTGTAACTGAATACCTGAGATGGAGTGATCTCAAAGACAGGTTAGTTACACCTGCAAACAACAGGAAATGTCATTGGCATTACTACTGTTGAGATCACCCAATAACTGTTCATTGCCATTAAAAAAAATAATTAAAATTAAAGCCTGAACTTTTACTTAACTTCTATAATTCAGAAGGTCCCATGACGGTCTGCACAATAACCCTTGCTGCTCAGCCTGATAGAAACAAGCAGTGTGAACTTCCTACTTAGGGGAATGAGAAGTTCATCAGAAAGGGGAATCGACACTCTCATGGGTTGTTTTTTAAACTGTGGGGTGGATAGTGAGTACAGCGTGGAGCCATTAGACCTATCTGGGACCATTTGGATACAGAGAATGGAGTATACCATATAAGTAAAAGTTACAACACTTTTAAACCACAGAAATGTTTTCTTTTAAGGATACCCTGATTAGTCAGGAAGCTGTCTTATGGACAGAAGTTAAACTCTGTTAGCACAGTTTTCAGATGAACCAGTAACTCAGAAATATGGAATAGAGTGCAGTGCTCCTAGTGTGGATAGAGCTGTCAGAGGAAGGTAGGGAAACCCCTATCCCTAAAGACAATTGTATAGATAAAGGATTCCTCGGCGCTGTGATAATATGGTGTAAAGATGTTTAAGTTTTATTATGTACAATAAACACAGATGGTTCTGGCCAGAACATAAATACAAATACCAATCAGACATAAATCTCAATTATAGGTATATCATATATTAAAAATCTCAAAGTCTGTGACAGCAGGAAAGGTTCCCAATCATGTTCACTGCCACTGTGCTGTCGGCAGCACAGTGGCCTAGTGGTTAGCACGTCTACCTCACAGCACTGGGGTCATGAGTTTGATTCCCGACCATGGCCTTATCTGTGTGGAGTTTGTATGTTCTCCCTGTGTTTGCGTGGGTTTCCTCTGGGTGCTCCGGTTTCCTCCCACACTCCAAAAACATACTTGTAGATTAATTGGCTGCAATAAAAAATTGACCCTAGTCTCTCCCTCTCTGTCTGTCTATGTGTGAGTGTGTGTATATAGTAGGGAATTTAGACTGTGAGCTCCAATGGGGCAGGGACTGATGTGAATGAGTTCTCTGTACAGCGCTGCGGAATTAGTGGCGCTATATAAATAAATGATGATGATGATGATGATGATGATGATGATGATGATGTTCAAGCAAAGTCCTTATAGAAACAACGCAAGTGAGACAAGGACTGTCACAGCTAGACTGTTACAGTTTAATGTTCCAGAAATGTCCAGCAAATCTCAAGGTGGCTAATAGCCTGAAAGGAGTCTATTGGATACTGTGAGTCTGTGAGTTCTCCACTTCTGACATGAGAGTTTGTGCTCGCAGTAAGTTCCATACAACAGTGACCCCTGATCCAGAGAGGGGGTGGGGTAAGGAACCGGACTGTGACCCACTCCTCACAAACATATGACCACCTTCTACCATACATTGTTGGCTGTCTGGACTTCATTAACTTCCCGCTGCCTCAAGCACAAACTCTCATGTCAGAAGTGGAGAACTCACAGACTCACAGCATCCGATAGACTCCTTTCAGGCTATTAGCCACCTTGCTGGACATTTCTGGAACATTAAACTGGCTGTAACAGTCCTTGTCCCACTTTGTCCCGCATTGTTTCTATAAGGACTTTGCTTGAACATGATTGGGAATCTTTCTCGCTGCCACATTGAGATTTATTTCTGATTGGTATTTGTATTTATGTTCTGTTTTTTTTGTTAATAATAAAACGTAAACATAATTATCACAAATGTACCATATTATCACAGCGCCGAGGAAGCCTTTATCTATAGTAAGTAACTCAGAACCTAGTCCTCTGATAATGGCACATCGAAACATTTCTAGTTCCAGTAAATTGGAATAAATTACTTGAGCCTTACTGTACCTGGTGGACTGTAATTCAAGGAACTGATGTGGTGGCAACATACTGTATCTATTGGAGTGGGGATGGGGGCCCAACTCCAATTATCTCTTACTATACCTATATTAGCAGTGGCTACTAGAGAAGGGTGTTTTAGCAAGAGAGACTAGTACTGTAATGTGATAGTTATCCTCAAGGGATGATGAGGTTGAACATTTACTCACATGACAATACTCAAGAGTGATTAGACCAGGACAAAAATTTGCAGAGTGATAAGATTAAGTCAGACACACACAAAATGGGGTATATGTGCACAGACAACCCACATTTCTAAATACATTCTTTAAGAAAAGAAGCAATGCTAGTGCCAGTGGTAATGAAGCAGAGAAAAGAAGTGCTGATGCATTCTCATCCAACTCATTCGATGTAATTGTGTTATAAGCATTTTCAGTGCAATGCAAAGCAATCTGTATTTCATATTCTGGTTACAGAACCTTATAAAATTAAATTTATAATGTAACTGAACATGAAGTCTCTATAATCATCTCATCATCTCACCTATAACCTGTCCCCTCGACCCTATTCCCTCCCAACTTCTCCGCTCTCTCTCCTCAACTGCATGCTCACTTCTTCAACCAGTTTCTCTCCACCAGCACATTTCCATTCTCCTTTAAACATGATAAACTAAAACAATCAGCGCTGAGTGTGATTCGGCAATTCCTCACCAGTAACACATGGATTAATATATAAAAAAATGACATTTAATAAGCATGTAAAAAAAACGGATAACACATTTATCCTAAAATGACCAGCTGCTACAAAAATAACAGTGCTCTAATGAGTCAATAATCGATGATGGTCCAACACAGAGTATTATGAAATTATATATTGGCCAATATATCACTCCTAGAAAGACTCTATATCAAGAGTGTCTCAAATAATCGGACTCGAGCTGATAATGTTCATCAATGGAGCTCTCCTGAAGTCTATGTAGCAAGTGTGCCTGGTAGACCGATAGTGATTCTTTATAAACGGATCAACCAAAAATGTAGACTAGCCAGTGTAATAGTTGGTCTATACAGCTGGCTGAAATAACTCACCAAGATGAAAGTTGGTGATATATGACACACATAGATGTTACTGCAAATTATCCGATGTATAAACTATTAGGATCAGTAGAGTCTCCACTGCATCAAACCCAAACAAAGGGTTCCTGGATAAGCGAATCAGTCGCTATAGATAAAATAGGTTTAACAACTTTATCCGGTATTTAGCAAATAAGCAGTACGATACCGTGTTATAGTGGATCCCCGTAATAGTTCCTATGGGATATGTAAATGCTTCACCATCGGACCATTGGAATTCAGATGTCTCAGTCCAAAACCTCCTTTAAACATGAGCTTATCTCACCAATTCTAAAGAAACCATTTCTCAATTCAGCCTCTTTCTCTAACTATTTGCATGCGGGCGGCAGTTGGAGAAGGCTGCACGTTAGATCAGCTCTGTGTCTTTCCTCCCACACAATTATCTGTCCACAATTATAAAACATCTAAAAACTTGTGAAGACAGTGGGAAATTATTGTGGGGGTACAAAGGAGTGTCATCATCACTCCAAAGACAAGGCCATACCATCTATCCCTGGCTTATCTGCATCAACTGATCTACTGTGTACCGACCCGGCTTGTCAATTAACCCTTCTCCTGCTGAATCCCTGGCTTATCTGCATCAACTGATCTACTGTGTACCGACCCGGCTTGTCAGTTAACCCTTCTCCTGCTGAATCCCTGGCTTATCTGCATCAACTGATCTACTGTGTACCGACCCGGCTTGTCAGTTAACCCTTCTCCTGCTGAATCCCTGGCTTATCTGCATCAACTGATCTACTGTGTACCGACCCGGCTTTTCAGTTAACCCTTCTCCTGCTGAATCCCTGGCTTATCTACATCAACTGATCTACTGTGTACCGACCCGGCTTGTCAATTAACCCTTCTCCTGCTGAGTCCCTGGCTTATCTGTATCAACTGATCTACTGTGTACCGACCCGGCTTGTCAATTAACCCTTCTCCTGCTGAATCCCTGGCTTATCTGCATCAACTGATCTACTGTGTACCGACCCGGCTTGTCAAATAACCCTTCTCCTGCTGAATCCCTGGCTTATCTGCACCAACTGATCTACTGTGTACCGACCCGGCTTGTCAATTAACCCTTCTCCTGCTGAGTCCCTGGCTTATCTGTATCAACTGATCTACTGTGTACCGACCCGGCTTGTCAATTAACCCTTCTCCTGCTGAATCCCTGGCTTATCTGCACCAACTGATCTACTGTGTACCGACCCGGCTTGTCAGTTAACCCTTCTCCTGCTGAATCCCTGGCTTATCTGCATCAACTGATCTACTGTATACCGACCCGGCTTGTCAGTTAACCCTTCTCCTGCTGAATCCCTGGCTTATCTGCATCAACTGATCTACTGTGTACCGACCCGGCTTGTCAATTAACCCTTCTCCTGCTGAATCCCTGGCTTATCTGCATCAACTGATCTACTGTGTACCTACCCGGCTTGTCAATTAACCCTTCTCCTGCTGAATCCCTGGCTTATCTGCATCAACTGATCTACTGTGTACCGACCCGGCTTGTCAGTTAACCCTTCTCCTGCTGAATCCCTGGCTTATCTGCATCAACTGATCTACTGTCTACCGACCCGGCTTGTCAATTAACCCTTCTCCTGCTGAATCCCTGGCTTATCTGCAGCAACTGATCTACTGTGTACCGACCCGGCTTGTCAGTTAACCCTTCTCCTGCTGAATCCCTGGCTTATCTGCATCAACTGATCTACTGTATACCGACCCGGCTTGTCAGTTAACCCTTCTCCTGCTGAATCCCTGGCTTATCTGCATCAACTGATCTACTGTGTACCGACCCGGCTTGTCAATTAACCCTTCTCCTGCTGAATCCCTGGCTTATCTGCATCAACTGATCTACTGTGTACCTACCCGGCTTGTCAATTAACCCTTCTCCTGCTGAATCCCTGGCTTATCTGCATCAACTGATCTACTGTGTACCGACCCGGCTTGTCAGTTAACCCTTCTCCTGCTGAATCCCTGGCTTATCTGCATCAACTGATCTACTGTCTACCGACCCGGCTTGTCAATTAACCCTTCTCCTGCTGAATCCCTGGCTTATCTGCAGCAACTGATCTACTGTGTACCGACCCGGCTTGTCAGTTAACCCTTCTCCTGCTGAATCCCTGGCTTAACTGCATCAACTGCATATAAAACATTATTTTATATGCCATTATTTTGTTTTTCCTAATTGTACATTTACAAGTTTCTACTTTTTACCTGTTAATATTCTACTATTTATATGCCTTTATCTTGTTTTTCCTGATTTTATATTTACCAGCAACTAGTTTTACCTGTTATTATTCTTGCCTATTTCCATTGTCCTTATTACCTCTCCTTCTATTATTCTTTGCCTTCCACGCCCTAATTGGTTATTGTCCTCCATCTTGCTATTGTCTCCCTGCTTATTCTTACCTGTTATCCGCTGTCCTTATTATCTTACTGTTCTGCTATCATTCTTACCTGTCTTCATTGTCCTTATTATCTCACTGTACTGTTGTTCCATGCCCTCCACGCCCTAATTCGTTATTATCTTCCACCTTTTCATTGTCTTCCTGCCTTTGTTCTTACCTGTTTTTCACTGTCCCCACTATCTCACTGTTCTGTTACTCTCTCTCCCTACTATGCCTCCCCGCTCTCACTCCATACCCATACTCTCCCCCCGCCCTACCTCTCCCGTTCCTCCCCGCCATCCCCCGCGCGCTGCTCATCTTGCTAACCTCATCCCCATTTCCCCCCTCTCCTCTCCCCCTTTCTTCTGTGCCCTCTGGAATGCCAGATCCGTCCGCAACAAGCTGACTGCTATCCACGACCTCTTTCTATCCAACTCCTTTAACCTTCTTGCCGTTACTGAAACCTGGCTCTCCGATTCTGATACTACTTCCCCCGCTGCTCTCTCCTATGGTGGCCTCTCCTTCACCCACTCCGCTAGGCCTGGTGCCCGCCCTGGCGGTGGAGTTGGCCTCCTCCTCTCCTCCACCTGTACTTTTCGTGTCATTCCCCCTGAACCCTCCCTCTCCTTCTCCTCTTTTGAAGCTCACTCCATCCGCCTCTTCTACCCCATCCATCTCCGCGTCACTGTCATCTACCGCCCCCCTGGCCCCACCTCCCTCTTCCTTGACAACTTTGCTAGCTGGCTTCCTCACTACCTCTCCTCCGATCTCCCCTCGATCATTCTCAGTGACTTTAATATCCCCATCGACAACCCCACCTACCCTGCTTCCAGCAAACTGCTCACTCTCTCTTCCTCCCTTGGTCTCACCCAATGGACCTCCTCCTCTACCCACTGCCTTGGTCACTCCCTTGATCTTGTCTTCTCCTACCTATGTAATCTCTCCGACTTCTCCATCTCTCCCTTTCCTCTATCCGACTACCATCTCCTCTCCTTCTCTCTCTCCTCTTCTCCTGCTCCCCTCCCCCTGCCCAAACCTACTCTGTCCATACGCAACCTCGATGCTCTTGACCCTGCCTCTCTGTCCTCCTCTCTCGATACCCTCCTTTCTCCCCTTTCCTCCCAGGCCTGCCCCAACCAGGCGGTCTCCCTCTACAATCACACCCTCACCTCCGCTCTGGACGCGGTCGCCCCTGCCCACTCCGTCCACCCCCGCTGCTCCAAACCCCAACCCTGGCACTCCAAATTTACCCGCTTCCTCCAAAAATGCTCCCGTTCCGCCGAACGTCACTGGAGAAAATCCCGCTCCCTGGCTGACTTCCTCCACTTTAAATTCATCCTTTCATCCTACAGCTCTGCCCTCTCACTCGCTAAACAATCTTTCTTTAAATCCCTCATCTCTTCCCAGTCCTCTAACCCCCGCCGCCTCTTTGCCACCTTCAGCACTCTCCTGGCCCCCTCCCCTCCCCCCCACCCCCTCCTCCCTGACTGCCTCTGATTTCGCCTCCTTCTTCTACTCTAAAATCGAGGCCATCCGACTTGAAATCTCCTCCTCCACTCTTTCTTCCACCCATCCCACTCTTCTGTCCTCCCCCCCCAACCACCTTCCCCTCCACTCCTTCCGTCCCACCACCGGCGAGGAAGTCCACTCTCTCATTTTATCCTCCCCCCCCACTACCTGCCCCCTGGATCCCATCCCCTCCCACCTTCTTTGCTCACTTTCCCCCACCACCTGCTCCCACCTCGCTCACCTCTTTAATCTCTCCCTCTCCACTGGCATCTTCCCCTCCTCCTTCAAACATGCTCTCGTATCCCCCATTCTTAAGAAACCTAATCTCGACCCCACTTCTCTCTCGAACTATCGCCCCATATCTCTTCTCCCTTTTGCCTCCAAAATTCTCGAGAGGCTCGTCTGCAGCCGTCTCACCTCCTACCTTTCTGAATACTCCCTCCTTGATCCTCTCCAGTCTGGTTTCCGCCCCCTCCACTCCACTGAAACTGCCCTGGCTAAAGTCACCAATGACCTCCTCTCTGCAAAAGCCAGGGGCCACTTCTCCCTTCTCATCCTCCTTGACCTCTCTGCAGCCTTTGACACCGTTGACCACCCCCTCCTCCTTTACACCCTCCAGTCTTTCGGCCTCTCCGGCCCAGTCCTGTCCTGGTTCACCTCTTACCTTACTCACCGTTCCTTCTCTGTCACCACCTCTGGGTCTCTCTCCCCCCCATCCACCCTTCCAGTCGGGGTCCCTCAGGGCTCTGTTCTGGGACCCTTACTCTTCTCTCTATACACCTCCTCCCTGGGTGAACTCATCAGCTCCTTCGGCTTCAGCTACCACCTTTACGCTGACGACACCCAACTATACCTCTCCTCTCCTGATCTCTCTCCCTCCCTCCTCTCTAGGGTGTCCGCCTGCCTCTCTGCCATCTCCTCCTGGATGTCCTCTCGATTCCTCAAACTTAACCTTGCCAAAACTGAGCTCATAGTTTTTCCTCCCTCTCATACCCCATCCCCTTCTGACCTCTCCATCACTGTCGACAACACCTCTATCTCCCCTGTCCCCCAACTTCGCTGCCTTGGTGTCATCCTCGACTCCTCTCTCTCCTTTGGCCCCCACATCCTCTCTCTTGCTAAATCCTGCCGCTTCCAGCTGCGCAACATCGCTCGCATCCGGCCCTTCCTCTCCCAAGATGCCACCAAATGCCTTATCCACTCTCTGATCATCTCCCGCCTGGACTACTGCAACCTCCTCCTCACTGGCCTCCCCCACTCTCATCTCGATCCCCTTCGATCCGTCCTTAACGCTGCAGCTAGGCTTATTTTCCTCTCTCGCCGCTCCTCTTTTGTCTCCCCCCTCTACCTAGCCCTTCACTGGCTCCCATTCCCCTTCAGAATCCTCTTTAAGCTCCTCACACTCACCTACAAGGCCCTCGCCAACTCCACTGCGCCCTACATCTCCACCCTCCTCTCTATTAATGCTCCATCCCGCCCTCTCCGTTCTGCCTCTGACCGTCGCCTCTCTTCCCCCCTTATAACCTCCTCCCACGCGCGTATCCAAGACTTCGCCCGCGCTGCCCCCCTCCACTGGAACAAGCTCCCTCCCTCCATCAGAACTTCCCCTAATCTGTCCAGCTTCAAACGGGCCCTAAAAACCCACCTTTTTCTTAAAGCCTTTCTGTCTCCCACTTAACTTCCTACCTTATCTTCTGCCTCTGTCCCCCTACTCTCACTCTCTCCCCTGCGTCTCTCTGTCTGTCCACCCCTCCCCTTAGATTGTACGCTCCTCTGAGCAGGGCCATCTCTCCTCCTGTTTCCACCACTTCTAACTCTGCTCTCCAGCTACTTAGCCCTCCTCCTCGAGGGTCCTCCACCCCACGTCCACTCTCGCTCCCTCCTCCCCCCTGGGGGTCTCCCTGTCTTCCGCGCCCTCCTCCCCCTTCCCCGCCCTCTCTAGCTGTGCATTGAGCGTACTGAGTTGCTGTGTTTACTGTACTGTGCTGTCTCCCATTGTATTGTGATTTTGTTTGTCTCTGTACGGCGCTGTGGATGCCTTGTGGCGCCTTATAAATAAATATTAATAATAATAATAATAATAATAATAACTACCGCCTTATTCCTGTAGACTAATCACTCAAGTAGTTTAAAGGCAAATGTCTCTCTCACTTTCTCTCCTCTCAATCCATTCTCAACAGTTTTTCGTCCCCAACATTCCACTGAAACTGCTCTGACAAAAATGATTGATGACCTACTTACTGCAAAGTCTAAGGGTCATTTTTCTATACTCATTCTCCTGGACCTCTCTGCTGCATTTGACACTGTTGAGCACCTTCTTCTCCTATACACCCTTCACTCCATTTGCCTTTCCTGGTTCACTTTCTACCTGTCGCACCGCTTCTTTAGTGTTTCTACCTCTCGAACATCCTCCGCTCCACTCTCACTATCTGTTGGGGTCTCACAAGGCTCTGCTCTTGGCCCTTTACTTTTTTCATTGTACACCTCTTCTCTTGGATCACTAATTCGCTCAGTAAGCCTCCAGTACCACCTCTACGGAGATAACACCCAAATTGATATCTCTCCCCCTGTCCTCTCCCCTTCTGTACTATCTCGTGTAACCAACTGTCTTTCAGCTATCTCCACATGGAGGTCCCAATGCTACCTAAAGCTCAACATATCCAAAACAGAAATTTTTATCTTCCCTGTTGCCAGAGTCACCACCTCCCACCAAATCTCCCTCACTGTCAATAATACCACCATTTCCTCAGTCCCCCAAGCCCGTTGTCTTGATGTCCCACTTGACTCCACCCTCTGCTTTATTCCTCACATCCAGACTCTCACAATCGTGTCATTTCCACCTTAAAAACATTGCCAGAATACACCTATTTCTTACTCAACATGCTACCAAAACTCTTATCCATTCTCTCATCATCTCCTGTCTTGACTACTACAACCTCCTGCTATCTGGCATTTCTGACACCCATATATCCACACTTCAATCCATCCTAAATGGTGCTGTAAGACTGCTCTTCCTCTCTCATCGCCCCACATCTGCTGCACTGCTTTGCAAATCCCTACACTGGCTCCCAGTGTCCTCTAGAATCCAATTCAAATTACTCTCCCTTACCTACAAAGATCTCAACAACACCACCCCTTCATACATCTCAAATGTCATATCAAAATAATCTCCGTCCCGCCCTCTTAGATCCACTTCTGACCTGCGCCTTGTCTCGTCTTTGGTAGCCACCTCTCACTAGCGCCTACAAGACTTCTCCTGTGCTGCTCCCCACTTATGGAACTGCCCATCACGCCCAATCTGACGCCCACAGCCTTCAAATCTTTAGATGTTCTGTAAAAACCCATATATTCCTGATAATACTATTCACACTAATACACCCTCACAGTTGTCCCAATCTCCACTCTGTCACCTCTTGTTTCAGTTGTGCTCTCTGCATTTAGAATGTAAGCTCTCTGATGAGCAGAGTCCTTTGTTTTCATACCTGCATTTATTTTTTCTGCCTTGTATGTCCTTGTTTTATGTATGTACTGTTTTCCTTACTGTATGGCACTGTGTAGCATTGTGGCACATTATGATAATAATAATAATAATAATAATAATAATAATAATAATAATAATAATAATAAACATTTTCAGTACAAAGCAATCTGTATTTTCAATTTCTGGTAAGAGCCGTATAAAATTAAATTATATTACACAACCGACTTTAAGAAACTGCTTGCAAAGCTGTAGCAATCAATGATGATGAAGAGAAAACTCACAATACTAAATGCAGACACATTATAAGTGTTAAAAGAAATGGCTTTCATCAACTACAACCTTATGAACAAGTGGCAAGAAGGTTCCCAATTCAATAAATAAAAGTAATATATTATGCAAAAGGCCAGTTTCTATGGTGAGCTAAATATTGTAGGATTGCAACTTTTTCTTCAGAGTGACAAGGATAACATGGAAATTGTCAAAAGGGTCAATTGAGGTCACCAACAAAACTCAGAATATCATCCCTGATCCAACATATGGAAAGGTGTCATATACCTGACAAACTAGATGGCAGTTCCAAAAATAGAAATGAAGATGGTATTGTACATCTAGGGCTAGATTTACTAAGCTGCGGGTTTGAAAAAGTGGGGATGTTGCCTATAGCAACCAATCAGATTCTAGCTGTCATTTATTTAGTACCTTCTACAAAATGAAAGCTAGAATCTGATTGGTTGCTATAGGCAACATCCCCACTTTTTCAATCCCGCAGCTTAGTAAATCTAGTCCCTAGTGTTGTCCTAGCTGATAATGGTGACAGTGATGTACATGTTAACTATTCTGGGTCTGATCCTTGGCTAAAATGTTTTGCAGCATCAGATTATCTCATTATATGGCAATATAGGACTATATAGAGGACCACATTTGAGTTTTCTATCTCTGAATAGAAAACACACAGCACAGCATTAAGCCCCAACAATAATGTTTAAGTATATTAAGTATATTAATCATGTTTAAGTATATATTATATAAAAAGTTATTTCGAATAGAAATGTTAAAATGAGGCTATTCAATGAAACTATAGTGATGCTTTTATTTGTTCATTTTGTTGATAAAACCTCACAGCAAACGTGCAGATTCTACAGTACCATCAAAATCAACTTAATGATTTTAAAGTATAAGTATTGGATCACAGGGGATGTTATTCATGCAGCGCACTCGATGTGCAGTGCAACATACTTCAGCTTTGCAGATGTACAATTATATGCTCCACTCTCGGGAAACTAGAAGTGCTCCTAGGTGTGCAGAAGGGAGGTGTGCACTGTCCAAAAGAGCAAAAGTCCCACCTCCTACAACTGGAGAAACACCCCATTTATTACATTAAACTTTAATATTAGGCACAGGGCTGTCTTTCCCATTGGCCACAATGGGCAGGTGCCCGGGGGCCCTGCAGCCCAGGGGGCCCGTCGGAGGCAGCAAAAAAAAAAAAAAACCTGAAAAAAAAAAAAAAAGACAATACTTACCTTGCTGTCAGCTGGCGATCCAGCTCCCTCCATGGTCTCCTCCTCCATGCGGCGCTGGCAGTGCATGTCGGGCGTGAGGTCATCATGCCCGCCCGACATCCATTGCGGAGCGCGACGGAGGAGGAGACCAGGGAGGGAGCCGGATCGCCAGCTGACAGCAAGGTTAGTATTGTCTTCTTCTTTTTTTTTCAGGTTTTTTTTTTGTGCTGCCTCCGACGGGCCCCCCTGGGCTGCAGGGTATATATATATATATATATATATATATATATATATATATATATAGCCACTTTTTTTTTTATGTGTATATATAGGGGCCCCGGTGCACTGCTTTGCCCGGGGGCCCAAAAGGTTGTTAAGAGGGCCCTGATTAGGCACTGCCTTTATTATATGTGAAACATTTGTTTGAAGCTTTGTTTCAGACAGGGCAAAGTGCACTTTGAAATGCTTTTTGCCTCTAAAATCCTACTGGGAGGGTCAAACTCTCTCTGCACTCCTTCATCTCTTTTCAGCGACATCGATTAACAAAATGATAGCTCTGTTTTAGCATGGCTCTGCAAAACTAGATGCACCGGAGTGCCTCCTCAGCACCTTGTAAGCAATGCCCCGCCTCCCTCCCGTTGACAGGTGCAAACTTCCACCGTTTGCTCAGGAAACCTTTTTGGCTTTGGGAGAAGTCTAGGCGCACATGGGCAAATCAAAGCAAACGGCATTACCAAATATGAATGTGCCCTATATTTTTGTCATTTTGCTGTCTGTAAATGATACCCATGCTAATTATACTGGACCCAAGATAAATTTCAGTCCCGCAAGGGCTGTAGATATGTATTTTCATTTATATAATTCTATACATTTACTAGTGTATGTGATAAATGACTATAACTGTACATATTTTACAGGCCATCCCTTTGGTATAGCAGTATTTGAAGACCACATATGGTTGTCCGACTGGCTGCAGCCATCAATTATAAGAATGCACAAGAGGAACACACGCAGCTGGGTACGTCTCCGGGGCAGTATGCAGAGGCCTTCAGCACTTGTGGTCGTGCAGCCTTTGGCCAAGTTAGGTAATTTTTATCTATGACTGTACATACAAATAGTTTCATTCTTTCTGTCTATAATTTTCTTTTGTTCACTTGCAATTTTAACTTATTTTAGTGATCTTAGGAAATAAATAAAAGTAAAACATTGAGAACCTTTCTAATATCATTCAATGTTTCCAAAAAAATAATCCCAAAGTATGTGGTTGTAAATTAATCTGTGGTACTGGGCCTTGTCCTGTGTTTACCATTAAACTGCCCCTGAAAGTAGCTCTCTATTGTACTGACTGCAGTCTGGACAATGGACCAGACACAGAATAAGATGCATCTAAGGTCCATCTATTGTTTGCAAGTGCAGTAAGAATAGACAAAATGTTCCTGATAGTGATGAATAGAGTAAACAGTGGGTTTGAGGGTAATTGACTGAACATTTTAAAGTTGCCACCACCCTCTTTGGACCACCCTTACTTTAAAGTCTGATTTGGATTGGGCCCCAAATACAGCCCAATGTCAGCTCCATCCCTCATCCCATTTCTAAAGTCACAGATATTCATCAGTGATCAGGAGGCAGGGCCAACAGAGGGCTCTTTATCCAGCCATCCTTTGTGGGGGTCCCAGAGGAGAGGAGATACCTTTGCCATTTTCTCTCTTTCTATCTCTATCTATTTCCACTTGTGTCTGCCCATCTTTCCTCTGCTCTTTCCCTTCAGGGTGTAGTCGCTAAAGGTGGTAAATGTGTTGGTAAGATGGAGATAAAGGTGGTGTTATTTATTTCTTTACTATCTTTTAAAGAACAATTTTCCTGAAATTTCTGAATTTTACGTGTTTAGAGGATGTTTTTTTATTTCTCCTTATTCTCCTTTTGTCTCCAGACTTACCTGTTATCTCCTTAGGTTTAGGGTTGGGTACGATTTTCCGACGGGGAATCTGCCATCACTTATCCTGTCAACACCAAACTGGTGACGGGGTAAATGTCGGCAGATTCATTTTACCACATGTACAAAATGTAGACACTGTGATAATGCCGACATTAAACGAGCATCGCAGGAGGACCCACCGGCACAAAACAGTTATAGAAAACAATTAAAAACACTAATAATGCTTCAACCCCCCCTCCAACACATGAAAACTTGTGCTGGCAGTTGGGGAATCACAAGTGCCAGAATGCCCTGCCACCCAGCGCCCGCTGCGACCTGTAGTGTCCCAACATACAATTTAAGTTAAACTTTCCCACGTTGTCAGAGGTGGGTCGTGGGATATAAAAGTCCCAGGTTATACACAGGCCTAGTGGCTGTCATGCTGTTTCCTACTGTAGGAGCTGGTATTCCTTGCCTGTAATGGACTCTTTATTTTAACAAGCATGTTCCGTGTACTCTAGAGTCACTATCCCTTAGTTACTGTCTCCATCTGCTTTTGCACAACAGGTGCATTGTCTATCCCTTAACCAGTAAACATCTAGTTCCGATATAGTTATTCGGTCCAACCACAATTATTGTCACCTTTACAAGGACAGGGATTACTTTTTATTTACAGACTAAGACAATGAGCGCATGAATATCTGCTTTGTATTTGGTTGCAGTCAAGGAGGTATACCTTGAATTTCATGCAGCTCTTGCAACCCAGATAGTAACAGAGGATTCTCTTTCTTTTCACTATATTACTATTACTATAGTACCTGCCATTTTCATTCTTGGATGTACAAGAGATGAGGTAGTTTAAATCAGTTTTAAAATACGAGCAGCAATACAGAGTATTTCAGCTTAGCTGACCGCTGCTTGTTTTATGTAAGTTTGAAAGGTGAAGTGCGAGGCCAGCATGTAGACAATCCAAACAAGTTAAGATTAGCAACAGATTAGTAATGTCAGACTTGTGTTACACTGTTGCAGGAACAATGCACCTAGTTGCAGGTAGCCAAGGTGGGAGAAGTGCTGCGGCCATATTGGATCAGTGAGTGTTGCTACGTTCACTCACAGACAGAAAGCTGCTCATATAGTGCTCCCAGCACAGTGATGTTTGGGCATAGTCTTTGTGTACCGTAGAGTAGATGACTCTTCCTGTCCATCCTCTCTGGATCTAACACACTAGAAATACAGCATTCTACACGGGATTCCAATGCACAATTAAACACTTGTAGCTTTCATTAAGATTCCTTTGCCAAAGAACAACAGCTTAGACTAATGCATAATGTGCTATGTCATTCTATTTTTAAACTAGGTTTCAATGTGTGTATGCCATTAACGCTACTTAATGTGAATGTCATTTCTTAAAAACAAAACAAAAACATATAACCTACAAAGGCATTTCAGCTTAACACAACATGCTGTTAACTTGATTATGCTCTCATAGAGGAATTTTAAACCAACCCGAAAAGTGACATTTATGGTCAGATTTGACTCCTGTCTAATGCACTTGAGTGACCAACATCCCAAAAATGCAGTAAATATGAGTACAGTAACAGCTCCACGGGACAGGACAAACAACAGATATAATAGAAGAAAGGAGGGTGACGCAGAAAACTAGTCAGGATGGTGGGAACTGATCATGTGCAACAGACATTAGAAAATGCTAAGTAAACGAAGCAGCAGATAGTGGTTTACACTTTGGGTACACACAAATGTAGTTGTCAATGGAAGATAAACTGCTCTATAAAATTATACGTCTTTTTCATGTTGTGCTAAATAGAATTGACGTTTTCGATGCATTGCATTGCTTGACTATTGTTATAGTGACATCCCTGTTCATTATGTTTTGAGTAATAGTGGATGTCTGTTAATACTCTGTGTTTATGGATTGAGTGCTATTAATGCGTTAATGCATCAAATAGGAGGACATATATGGAAACTGGTGAATAGGATAATGGATTATAATTTATAACAATCGAAGCGATCATTTCTTTTATGCAGTGTATACAATGAAAGCAAACCTCAGGTTGCCAGGGGTTACAGCATTTCTTTCTCTGCACCAGATTTCATATAGGTCCCATATATGTATGTAGCTCTCCTCAATATGAGATGTAAGGTGTATCATCATCATCATCATCAACATTTATTTATATAGCGCCAGCAGATTCCGTAGCGCTTTACAATTGGGAACAAACATTAATAAGACAATACTGGGTAATACATACAGACAGAGAGGTAAGAGAACCCTGCTCGCAAGCTTACAATCTATGGGACAATGGGAGTTTGAAACACAAGGGCATGTGCTACATCATATTGCACAATGGACCAGCATGTCAATTTCTTTATCATTGGATATTAGACAATATGTTCAGGATTTTTTTCTTTACAATAAATCAATGCTTAGCATTTATTACATTTTCTGTATATGGACCCAAGAGACATTAAACCATAAAAAACTTTCCACAATAAGGTGCCAAAGGTCCAAATGCAAAAGAACATCCCTGATGAGTGCATTATTACTTTGTCCTATTGCAAATAATCCCACGAATGGCAGTTTTCTTTAGTAAATTTTTCGGTCTCGGGTTTCTGCATTCCAGACTGCTGTCCTCAACGTTAGACTGTTGTCCTTTACTAACTGTGGAATTACACTCAGACTCTAAGAACAGCTGGGGGAGAGGACGGCACGGCAGAAGCCTCTGTAATCCTCATTGTCATCATGTCATTCATGTTCCCTATTTAAGTAGTAACTAGAGGCAAGAGTGATAACAAAGACAGAAGGCATTATTACAACTAGCCACTAACTTTTTCAGGCCTTTTGGAAAACATGTTGACCCCATAAACATGACATATGACAACATAATTATGCTAGGAGGTTATAACACAGCTTACTATGTCATGACACTGTGTCCTCTTAAATAGTAACTTTAACTAATATAAGTCTACAATACTTGTAAGACTGGTAACACTAAACAAATCAGTGTATTAATAAAAATGAATGCCAGACCAATGTCTATTTTCATAGTGTAGAGTCAGTCTATAAACACTGTGGACAAACCTATTGTGACTGAGCCATGGTGATATATGACCTAAGAGAGCTAGAAATCCCCATTGTGATTATCTATGACATATTTTGGTTGCCTCTGGCAAATCTTTCCTTTCTTCTTTCTGCTAAAAGAAAATATTGAATTTGAAAAGTAGCCAAATTCTATCAGCATTTCACAAGCTCCTTTGAAAACTTCACAAAATAGACCTTATCAAATGCATACTGTGCGAGCTTAGTTGTGTGCCCATGATTAAACTGATATTTGATGTATTAAAGATTTCTGGAAGAAATTACAGGTAAAGTAAGGCAAATGGATGCTTTGTCCTGGGGCCATATAAATAAGTAGCATATGAAATAATGAGTTTGCAGAATAAGACAGATGTTGCTCAGTCTAAACATGATTTATAGGACCAGCAACAGCTCCTTCACTCACACAGTGCCTGTCAGTGCCTTATTTTATCCTTTCTCACATAATATGTTAGCAGGAAATATTTGGCAGCTTTTTGGCTCTTTTTTTGGGTGATGGTTTGTGGGAAAGTTCTTCCATCCCTAGACGGAGACCACTATAAATTTGTATTCCAGACGAAAGTAGGATTTTTGAGCCGTAATATGCGTGGAACTGCAATGCTTTATGTGTGCGAATTTTTTTGCTTGTTCTACTAACGCATTTCATCGGTTCACTCCTACTACACAGGCTTTAGAATAAAACCTGTACACTGGGTGGGTGATAAACCTGAAAAGGCACAGAGTAGGAACAGTACAGACTTTACATAAAGTACAACCTACTCCCACTTTAGGGTTACAACCTCTTTCATTTTAAGTTTTACATTTTTATCCTTAAACATTGTGTGGTTTAGCTTCATTTGTGGCTTAATTATGGGTTGTGGGAGGGCATTGGGACTGTTTACATCATATATCGTACTTGTGTCTCTTTGAATATTTTTATTACACAGGTCAAAATGCATTTGACTTTCCTGCTGAAGTACAAATGAAAGGTGCAAAGTATTTCCCATTATAAATATAATGGCGAGATCTGATCTCCTTTTGCAGCAGAAAAAGGCGGTATGCCCTTCTTCAAAGCTGCAAATGGGCTCCAGCTGCTTTATTTTATTGAAATAATCATGCCCTGTAAAGAGAGAGCTCATTTGTGCTATTCAGTGTCAAAGTAGGTGTCCTAATGTGACTAGTTCACCCTAAGCAAGGAATGGTTCCATCCAGCTCCTCCTTTCAACTGGTGCACACCCTGTATATGCCACCATCTTGGCCTGCAGCTCTATCACCAGCAAAAGTAGGAGCTTAACTTAAAAAAAGAATATTTATCCTGCAGTTTTATAATTTTGCACTTTGTAAATTGCCTTTTTATTTGTAACCTGGAAAGTTTATCAGGGATGGACTCACTAACCCTGATGGATGGCATTAAGTCTACCAATATCTGGATTTGTGTAAGATGGATGCAGCACTGTCCTTCTACGGCAAAGTCCCTTAACTGATGCCTGGTATATATATATATATATATATATATATATATATATATATATATATATAGCTCCAGAATATCCCATAAATATGAAATTGGGTTTAGACCTGGTGACTGAGAAGGCCATGGCATTTGGATACCATTGGGTGACCACATGTGGATAGTGGCATTGTCATCAACAGGAGGTAAAGATAATCAGTACCATTAAGTAATGATTAGCGGTTAGGACTTTTCCTTCTAAGGAAATAACTGCACCCAAATTATGCCAGAGAAATGTGCCCATTACAAGACCTTCCTTGTTGGAAACCAGCACTCGTGGTTGCAGAGTTCTTTTTGTTGGTGTAACATATACACTTGTCTGTTTGTTGGCCGCATGATGATGGTTGATTTATTAGACCAGAACACTTTCAGCTGCTGCTCAGTCATCCACTGTCTGTGCTCTTTACACCACTGAAATTGCAAACATGTATTGCCAGATCTGATGAGCAGTTTCTGAACTGCAACCCAATAATCATATCCTGCTCTATGGAGTTCTCTTCAGAACTGTTCTTGATGGGACTGGTCATGCGTGCTACAGATTGAACATTTTAGTCTATAACCCCTCAGTTAGTCACCTGTTTTTCCTTGCATGTCGAATTGATCAACAGATATCACAATCCTGGAGTATGTGCTTCCTCCCACTGTTGGTGTTTGTTGGTGATGTTATTTTTCTCATGCTAACAATATTAGCAATTTGAGTTGTTTTGATCACCGAAGCTCCTGCCAAACATGCCCCAACTTTCATAGTCACTGAGGTCTTCACTTGCAGCCATGCTAGCCATAATTATATGCAACCAGGGCAGCCCAGTGTTTTCAGACATGACCCTAACGATTTTGGGATATTATTTGTTTAATAATGCATGCGCCAGATCTGTGTGGAAGTTCTTGCTTTCAGTATGCTTGGTGACCCTCATTTACCCAGGTGTTTCCATTTTTGTCCACTACCTGTGTATGTCATAACACCAGATAGATAGGGGACTATTAATACATGTTAAGTTTTGACTTGTAGAATAATAAAGTAGATTCTAAAGCAGCATTAATATGATGAATTTAAAGGAACAGAAATCTGGCCTCAAGTCCAAGGGCCCTGGTCAGCTCATTGAGAAGTATTGTTCCTTGATACTGGGCTGTGAGGTGCTTCATGAGATACCTGTTAATGTGTTTAGAATCTGGAAACATAAGAAGTCCCCACATGGAAGCCTGGTCATCACAAACCATTGCATACACAGTACATTGCAGAAGGCAAGCTGGTGCACTCAAGCCAAGTACCTAAGGCTATCTTTGTACTGTTTATTATACATACTAACATGTACTTTAACTGTCATTTTATAGATTTTTTTTCCTAACAATTTTGAATATTGAATTATCTACAGATGACTTAAGTGCCATAACCCAACCGTAAAAATCTCATTATGACAGTTTAAGACAGGTCTTTTTGTGACTGGGCACTTTATTGTGCTACGTAATGAAAATTAGACTGGATTATTTGAAAATACTCAGGAATTAAGCCCTGTTGTCATGCTATCATCACCTGAACTGACATGGTGTCACAGGAAAGTTAAATTATACTTAATAATTATGATGCATATGTTCTAAATACCACAAATACCATGCACTTGTTATAAATACCTGCCTGGGAGCAAGATCCTGTTAAAAAATGTACTTCAATATTCTGTTGATAGATTCAGGATTTAAAGCAGCTCTTATTTAAAGCGTCCTATAATCAAGGTAACATTTTCTTCTATATATTATTGATTTGTAATCTTTGTGTGGCAGGTCCACTGTGTATCAACAAGAGCCTTGCACAGCTCTCAGGACTCGCTTAGAATGCTGTATTTATTCACTGAGCCTGCAAGATACTTTCTGATCTGTACACTATCAGCTATATCATGATAACAAAGCTACCTGATAATAAAGCTATCAGTTACATCATGATAATAAATCAATTATATTGCAGCAGTATGAAATGTAAAGAAGATATTACAACTGTACCGCTTAAGGTAATTTATTCTAAATAAATTACCTTAAGCGGTACAGTTGTAATTTCTTCTAAAAGATCTTCAATTTAGCAAATATCCCAGCTGTCCTAATTTAGGAGGGACAGTCCTGATTTGAGGGATCTGTCCTGCCATCCCAATCAGGAGAGTTTTAACAGAAAGTTGGGAGGTATGTTCCGTGGAGCTATGTCCTCTGGAGGTATGTATGTGTGCATTAGAAGGGGGCAAGGTCACGTATCACAGGGCTTAGCCACATTCCCCCAAGAGCATGCCCAGCGCTTCTGACCCACTGGGCTACCACCAGTCCCCATTCCTTCCCCTATAAACAACCCTTGAATGCCGCATGTAGCAGTTGCAGTGCCTCAGAAGTGCTGGACACTCTGGCTCTGTGATTTTACGTGGTCTTCAGTTTCGTGACTGAGTTGTTGTTGTTCCTAAACGCTTCTACTTTCTAATAATATCACTTACAGTTGACCGTAGAATATTCAGCAGTGATGAAATATCACAAACCGTCTTATTGCAAAGGTGGCATCCTATCACAGTACCACGCTTGAAGTCACTGAACTCTTTTTTTATTTTGTATCACAACTGATTAAAAAACACCTCAATTCAATAATTAAAAGGTGTGGCCAAATACTTTTGTCCATATAGTGCATGTCTGTTGATGAATACGACCGCTCTGCTCTAACAGACAATACACTGCAGGATACATCCAATGTGGAATATAAAGTTCCAAAAGAACAGGAAAAAAAGCTATTCAATTAATGTCACCTGTTAATAATATAGGGCCTGATTCATTAAGGATCTTAACTTGAGAAACTTCTTATTTCAGTCTCCTGGACAAAACCATGTTATGATACAAGGGGTGCAAATTAGTATTCTGTTTTGCACATAAGTTAAATACTGACTGTTTTTTTCATGTAGCACACAAATATCAACTTTAAATTTCATTGTATCAAGTATTTGTGTGCTACATGAAAAAACAGTCAGTATTTAACTTATGTGCAAAACAGAATGCTAATTTGCACCCCTTGTATTGCAACATGGTTTTGTCCAGGAGACTGAAATAAGAAGTTTCTCAAGTTAAGATCCTTAATGAATCAGGCCCATAGTTATTAATGACAAAACATTAAAAAATGAAAAAAGGAGTTCCTGTCCTGGCTCTCTCCCCCAGTTAGTACCACCCTATTTGTGTCTCCCCTTTCCCTTAGGGATGTAAACTCTCATGAGCAGGGCCCTCTTTCCTTGTGTGCTCCTTCTACTGTTCCTTCGCCCTCTGTACCTTCTTCTCGCTGATTTCTACCATCCCTTTCACTATCTGTCAGATATAATCTGATTTGCTTTACCCTGTCACCTGTGTTTGTATATATTTTTGTATCATGTTGTGTCTTGGTTCTGTTTTCTGTATATGTAATGTACGGCGCTGCGGACCCTTTGTGGTGCCTTTTAAGGCAAAGATAATAATAATAATAATAATAATAATAATAATAATAATTAGGATGCTATGGATGTCTGTTGTACATAAAATGCATTTTTACAGTTGCTCCTGATTGCAAACACATGTTCTAGCATGTATACACGACTGTCATCACTAGCAATCAGCACTTACACCAGACCTGTGCAAGTGATACAACTGAAAATCACATACCTTGGAGATGCCCAATGCTTGAATCAGATGCCGCTGCGCGCGCTTGAGCATGGCATGCCCTTATTTTACATTGACTATGTGCATACACCCCTTCCCCTCTCCGTTCTGTCCATGACATCATAGGCTGTAGTAAGGGTCCTCTGCGCTCATAGAAGAATTGGATATTTCTGTCTTCTCTGGTGTATGGTTTGTTTCTGGCTATGCGCAGAGTGATTTTACGCGAAATACGGCATGTATCAGCATTTACGCACCTTAATGAATCAGGCCCGGGATGTTTACATTTAGAAAGAGAAAACTGGAGCATTTATGAATAGTTTACATGATCCAATAGAGAACTAACACTGCACTATCAATATGTCCTCCCTGAGTATATGTGGAAAACTTCAACCTGACAGCTGACACTGATGAGCTCATTATGGAAGAATACTTTTCCATTCATAAAAAGGTGTTAGAGTGCTGATTTGTGAGAGCAGACTGCAGGCTTATCATTTGCTCAATAAAGTCTTTATGAAACAGAGCCGTGGAAAAACTGCTAATGCCTCTGAAACAACAGCAGGTAGTACGGGATTAACATAATCTTCTCCCAAATATGTTTTTATTTACAGTGTATTTTAAGCACACTCAGGTATATCATTTATGAGAGTTTTGTTTTGTGAGCTTATCATTCATTACACTGTAGGTCCTGTGCACGTTCTCCCTAAATAGACAATAAAGCAGAAGTGAGTCATTGTTTTTCTACAGGCTTGTAACGACATTGCAATCATTATCTTGTATAGTGTTAGGAGGATGGAATTAGAAGAGCCACTTTGTTTTGATACCCTTCATGGATTGAATTGTATTTCTGGCTGAGACATAAAGAATGGAAAAGGGGAAGAGAACTGCTTTAGATGCCTTGATGTAGCATAATGGAAGCTTTACTGTGCTGACTATCTAATCTGAGAATACTTGTGATGTGTCCAGATATCCTGGCTTGGCACCACTGTGTTCTGAGGGAGTGTCCCCGTTCATCTTCTTTAAAGGCACAGGCTTAAGCCCTGGCTGGTGTTCAAAGTGAAATGCGTTTGCTTGTTAGAAGTGTAACACTTTTATTCAGTCTTTAGTTTAAACTTAGTCTGTGCTTATTACAAAACATGCATCAAATTATGGAACAGTCAGCTAAACACCTGACTATAATAAAGCATAATTCTACTTACTGGCTGTCTATATTTACTTACTGATCCCATTATGCTCCTAATTCCCCTTATAATACTCACAATAATAAAGTAGAGAGCCAAGTTGTGCAGCTTAGTAATGTCTGATACAATGAATATGTAATTAGTTTAAGATGAAGTTTGACAGTTTTCTCTGTTGCAGCCATTCCAGACAACACCCCCGAACCTAGAAAAGAGATAGCTGTAAGCAATGAGACAACGAGTTATCAGCCCTTTCTTCATGGCCCGCTAACTGCCAACTTCTATGGGACTAGGGCAAGAGAAGATGCTCATGGCAGTAGTGATTTGGTTGCCGAAATATTGGTGTCAGGTAGGATAAATCCTAAACTACTAGCATACATATATTATAGACCTCTACTATAGTCACATATTGTCTTCATGAATTAGTATCTTTCTAAGATTTTTCATTTTTATATGTTTTGACAGTAGAAATAGTTTTTTTCCCTTTTTACTATATTTTCTCTATATCTTTATTTTTAAATATATTTATGACAAGACTTATTGTAGGTCGCCTTTCTGCCCATTGTCACCTTGTCACCATGTTTGTGTAGGTCTTTGCAACTTCTAGTTGAGGTATCATAAAGTAAAAAAAATATTATGACAGCATCATTTTCCATATATTGTGTGAATGTTGAATATGATATTAATTAAAATGTTTTTCTTTCTAATAATTAAATCCACCTATATGTTATTTTGTATGATGTATTTTGAGGAATTAAACACTTATCCTGATGTAAAATACATTTAATCTCCAAGTGATTGTTATCATGGAATGTAAATTCTGTATGTTCAGTATAGAAGGCAGCTCAGTAGGAGCCTCACCTGCAGTGTAAATAAACCTTGGTTTTATAAAACTAATGAAGTCATTCTTATCATAGACCCCAGGATCCACTTGCTTGAGAAGTATTAAATGCTATAATTGATGCTTTTACACATTTCAGAAGGGAGCGAATGTAAAGGAAATCTTAGATGAGTATTATGTGCTGGTTTCATGGGTGGCACCTTAATGGGCATTTTTACAGATGTTGGAAATATCGAGGGTACCCCACTCCATCAGCATGACTCTTACGGCTCTAAGGTGTGTCCCAATGTATGGAAAGCACAGCTTGGCTGTGTCTAAGACTTGGGATCAATACTGTATGGAGATTATTCCCACAATACACACAAGTATTCCCTCCAACCTAAGCGGACTTATTATTATTATTCAGAGTGGCGTTTCCTTTGAATTAATCGCTTAAGTATACCCTTTGTGGATTGCTCAGCTGAAAGGGAATATTGGTCAAAGAGAACTCTGGATAAACTATGGATGCTGCCTGTGTGCATTATTTTCTTGCATCCATGTCTGTTCAGCAGTTTCTATGGATACATGTGTATATACTGTGTTCTTCATAGGGATCAATGATCCATATTCTTAAGTGCATCTAAGCTCCATATTCCATGCATTGGGGCACGTCTTAGGATCATCTAAAAGGGAGAAATATGACACCAGGACAGGTCATTGGAATATAATATTTTTTACAGCATTTAAATTCCAATATACTGTATTTGAATGGCTGCATAAATAACATTACTTTTTTTTTATAAATATTATCAGGACAGTATAATCAGGATTGTTGTACTGAGTACATTATTTTTGCAACAATGTTAACTTTTTAAATAACTGTTTTGATGGCTAATACATCTTTTAATGTAACATAATGCTAAAACAAACATAAATTTGCAGATGTTAATTGGGGTATTAATGAATTTTGTATTTGTGCATATGCTGTAAAATGGTTAATGGCGATAAAAAGCAGTGCTTTTGATAAATATAATTAACTATATTACCATGTATATTCATTTTCCAGGCTTTTTAGTCAGGCCACAAAAGATGATTCTACATTATAAGCTGTTACGTATGACTTAATATCAGATTGTTTTCAATATTTGTTTTCTTTTTCCAAGAAATATTTATCAGCTATATATAATATTATTACTATCAGTTACATAAATATACAAGCTCCCAATTTTGCTTGTCCTCTTTGACTAATTGTCAGTGAATGACAAGAACTGCACATTACAGAAATGCCCTTCAGATGTGTTTCTGATAGCAGTGGTACCCCTTCAACTTAAGCATATAGAAAGTGCAGTACAGACCTGTCTTGCCTGTTTTATGTACAATGCAGAACTGATCTAGGGATTCATGCTGCTAATCTAGTCAAAGTTTCCCTCGTAGGAAACTATAGACAATAATGTAGTGCAATAACTAGTTGCTATGATTGTATTTTAAGAATTAATCCATATTGAACTAAAAAAAGTCATTTAAAAAGGTCACATAGTGGGTGCACCTGTTATAACGGTAATTCTTTCTTTGGCAGAAATGTGAGGTTGTAAACTTTGTTCTCTAAACAGATGAGAGTGGCTGTATGTACAGGCAGTGCGATATCAATGCCCACTGCGTGCCATCAGTAGATGGACCGAGATGCCAGTGCTTGGAAGGCTATACCGGGAATGGAGAGTCCTGTAATGGTAATGACATTTGGCAAATCCTTACTTATTGCTTTCACTGGTGTATTAAGTGATATAAAGGCACGACAAGCTCTCTTTTTCAGTGCCAAACCACTGTTGTAAAACTCACTGAAATACAGTGTGCATCAGTGAGATATAATTAATGGCATCACTTTCCTTGGCACTGAGAAGTATAGGAAATAACTGAGTGCATACCAGTGGAATCTGCATGAAAGAGCACGGTGCACTTAGATTGATATGTTACACAATTAAGTATTTCATTTGCTTCTACCAAATCACTGGGGCAAGACTTTCCTTTATGTTTTTCGTAATCTTTTGCCCACTGTTGTTATTTATTTTAATAAAGAGTTGTAATATTTTTGCTCATATGAGCAAAATCCACTTCCAGCATATCTACACCCACCAAACCATGCATATGGTATTGCTAATGTTAAGAAGCCAGCTAAAATCTATAGCTGTATAATGTTAAGTTTAGCCAGAACACCAACTAATACTTTCTTCATTAGCATTTTTGTTGTTTGTTTTTTACTTTTACATGCCATACTCTTAATAAAAATATTACTAAATATATAAAAGCAAACATCTTAACAGGAGCTGTAGAAATATATAATGGGGCTATATATATATGGAATAAAAGAAATGTGTGTAGAAAAATGGCCCGGGCTGCTGTCTAAAAGAGACTGCCCAATGTGTCTCTTAAATACCTAAAAAGCCCCCACAAAAAATTAATACCAAATATATGTTGTTTTCTTAATGATTTTATTCAGAATGTTGTAAAAAAAAAATAGATTCAATAGATTTTAGATAACCTAGGGCCTGATTAATTAAGGATCTTAACTTAAGAAACTTC
Source organism: Mixophyes fleayi (assembly GCF_038048845.1). Taxonomy (NCBI): domain Eukaryota; kingdom Metazoa; phylum Chordata; class Amphibia; order Anura; family Limnodynastidae; genus Mixophyes; species Mixophyes fleayi. The sequence continues at coordinate 133,250,217 of NC_134402.1, forward strand.
TTATTTCAGTCTCCTGGACAAAACCATGTTACAATGCAAGGGGTGCAAATTAGTATTCTGTTTTACACATAAGTTAAATACTGACTGTTTTTTCATGTAGCACACAAATATCAACTTTAAATTTCAGTGTACAAATAAGCTATCAAGTATTTGTGTGCTACATGAAAAAACAGTCAGTATTTAACTTATGTGCAAAACAGAATACTAATTTGCACCCCTTGCATTGTAACATAGTTTTGTCCAGGAGACTGAAAAAGAAGTTGCTTAAGTTAAGATCCTTAATGAATCAGGCCCCTAGTGTTTATGTAAAGTTGCATACTACTAATAAATTTCAAAAATGTGTCACCTGAAGCGACTATATTATATTATATTTTATTATATTTTATATTTTGACATTTATAACATGGAGAAAGTATGATGTAAAATAAAATATATATGATATTATTTTTAGTGAAAAAATATTTTTTTCCTAGTAAAATTTCTTTTTTTAATTGCAGTTATTTATTTGCAGATTCCACATATGATAACACTAAATTTGATAGCTTAAACAAAGTTATTCAATTGTTAATATTTATATTGTTTATGTGGTTGTTTGTTGTCTTGGTTTTTTAAGTTTCTGGATGCATGTCTTTATGGTTATATTGGTAACTGTTTTCATAATCCAGCACAATTACCACTTAAACCTTGTACACATGGATGTTGAAAATCAACACTAGTTAAAGTGTTAAATAAAAAGTTTTAATTTGTCCTTGCTTTAAAAGAACAGTAGAAGTTGATTTCTTAATGTGTTTTAAAGCCTCCGTGCTGCATAATATACTATGTGCTTAATGAGTGCTCCTGTAGAACACCATTATATTGTACAAGACAGTAGCACACTGGTTAGCATTGCTGTCTCAGCAATGCTGGTGTCATTGGTTGGAACAGGGCCCTATCTGTGTGAAGCTTGTATGTTCTCCCCGTGTTTTACTGGGTTTCCGCTGGGTGCTCCGGTTTCCTCCCACACTCCAAAAGCATACTTCTTGTCAAAAATGGATCTTAGCATATATGTAGGTATTATTACATACAAATATACTGTAGATTGGTATGTATTCTAGGGAGGGAGGGTGAGGTGAATGACTACATACTCTCTATATAGTGCTGCGTAATATGAGTGGCTCTATATAAATAATACTAATATCGGACTGAGTGTAAATACTTCTGAACGATGCAGGGAACATGGAAATTGTCAGACAGTGTGTGTGTTCAGGACCTTTCACTTATATTATTTGTTGGACTATCAGTCAGATTGTGTTAAATAAGCTTTCAGAACATGCATGATAATTGTCTATAAAATACCTCCAGAATGATTGTTTACTGTCCAATAGTCATAATAGTACAGAATAGTCTTAATATTAAATTCCATTTTGGCTTTAATTATAACCTATGTATGTCTTAATATATGCTGAGAAGACATGTTCTATGGCCATATTTTAAATAGTCCATATAAGTTAATATACTACCACATATACATTATTAAATGTGCATATTTAAAATGAGAAAAATACCATATAAAAAAATAAAAAAACACTATTTTTTTTATATATGTTTATTATTCATCAACAATTATTTTCCACATATAAAAGTTCCTATTTGCTAAAAAATAGTTGCATTCTTTACAGTACTACTTCTAAGATCATTGATGTTGTGTGAATATTTGTAAGAAAAAAAATGTTCTTTCCCAATTTTATATCATGCAATACATTAGTGACATTTCTTTTCAAATACAGATCGGATCTCCCATTAATTAAACATACTTTGACTGTGGAATGTAAACACGGAGTAACTTTATTTGTTCCATACATATATTCTTGGCACATGTGAATTTATTGTACATCATGTACCGTTCTGTGCTTACGAATTTAAACGTCAACCCACTCAACCAACTCCCCCCTGAACACCAGCTGCCACACAAACCCTAACACTACTAATATTAAACCAGAAACAAGAGGATGAAAAAGTTGGGACCACATTCCACAACCTTAATTTATATACTTCTGAGCAGTCAGAGGGATTTTAAAGGCATTTGCTAGTGGTGTAGATAAAACAATTTAGTATTTTGAAGGGATTGTGAAAGTAATGCTTCATTCTTTTCTGTAGAATATAAATGTTATAAATTCCTTTTCACTTCATATTTTTCCTTCAGATATTGATGAATGCTTTATACACATTGCTGCCTGTGACCCACACAAAGCAGAATGCATCAATATGGACGGTGGTTATATATGCAAGTGCAGAGATGGTTTTCTGGGAAATGGACTGTTGTGCACTGGTAAGTACAGACTGGAAAGGTCATTGAGTTGACAAAATCCAGGTCCACAGGGCAAATGGCTGTACTGTGATGTCACACCCCTATGTGCCCCGTTATATGGATTAGCATCTGTGTGGGTACAAATATTTTACATTTTTTGATGGGAGAAGCTGGGCAGGTTCAGTTGAGCCTTACTGAATGCATTCATTTTATACTCGCATTCTATAATAAGATTTCCTTTTGTCAGACACAAGGTATTAAAATGAGAGGGATCATATACATGAGTGTGTCCCCCAGAGTCTGCACTTTTGATGGAACATATTTTGCACCTCCCAGATACACTTTTTATATGGGAAGGTCATTTATAGATGCACTGTAATAAAGACATTCCACTTTACAATACTAAGGGGTATATTTACTAAACTGCAGGTTTGAAAAAGTAGAGATGTTGCCTATAGCAACCAATCAGATTCTAGTTATCATATTGTAGGCAACATCTCTACTTTTTCAAACCTGCAGTTTAGTAAATATACCCCATCTTCAGGTATGTTCATCCATGCTGCTACTACTACTACTCTGATCATTATTCTGTGAATTTCATCCCTGCAATCTGTGTTTAAGTATGTTCATCCATGCTGCTACTACTACTACTCTGATCATTATTCTGTGAATTTCATCCCTGCAATCTGTGTTTAAGTATGTTCATCCATGCTGCTACTACTACTACTCTGATCATTATTCTGTGAATTTCATCCCTGCAATCTGTGTTTAAGTATGTTCATCCATGCTGCTACTACTACTACTCTGATCATTATTCTGTGAATTTCATCCCTGCAATCTGTGTTTAAGTATGTTATAGGAAACTGTTATCTGTCTATCTTATAAAGTAGCAGTTCTAGGGCTGTCATTATAGAAATCCATCCAACAGCGCCTATACTGCTACACATATAGACCTAGTTCAAGACATAGTCATCAGCAGTAATCAAGGTTATAAATGAGACTGCACAGACTAAGACAATAATATTAAACCTGCTGCTGAGACTATACATGACCGTGTCTATTATCAGCAACCCTTGATAACATTGAGGATTACTGAATGTTAATTAATATTAAGTTATTTAATAACTAACAAAAATAACTACATAAACAAGATAACATTAACCTACAGGAAGACAAAAGTTATCTAACATCGTATCACTTAAGTATCAAGAAATTAACACAGGAGTCTAATAGACTCATAAGTAGTGACCTATCTGTATATATAAGGATAGATCATTGGAATATTTTATGGTCTACTATATATAAAGTATGACCATTCCTATCTAGGAAAAGGGACACAATAATAGGTCCCTACCCACTAATATATAGCCATCTACCAAGTCAGATTTTAATATTGTTCTCTATCAGCCTTCAACAATTCCCCTAAGACAGCAAGCCAGCGTGGTAGTATATCTACCTCTTAACAGCACAAACACTTTGTTTACAACACATTATATCATTTTTTAATATTTCGCTTTGACTATTTTAATACATACCAATAAAAATTATTGATTTTATATTATAGATGTACATTACAATTTAATTATCTGGTCAAAAGAGTGCTCCGTTAGTACCATTTTCTTTTTCTCTCTTCTTGACAGTTACTATATTACTACTACTCTGATCATTATTCTGTGAATTTCATCCCTGCAATCTGTGTTTAAGTATGTTCATCCATGCTGCTACTACTACTACTCTGATCATTATTCTGTGAATTTCATCCCTGCAATCTGTGTTTAAGTATGTTCATCCATGCTGCTACTACTACTACTCTGATCATTATTCTGTGAATTTCATCCCTGCAATCTGTGTTTAAGTATGTTCATCCATGCTGCTACTACTACTACTCTGATCATTATTCTGTGAATTTCATCCCTGCAATCTGTGTTTAAGTATGTTCATCCATGCTGCTACTACTACTACTCTGATCATTATTCTGTGAATTTCATCCCTGCAATCTGTGTTTAAGTATGTTCATCCATGCTGCTACTACTACTACTCTGATCATTATTCTGTGAATTTCATCCCTGCAATCTGTGTTTAAGTATGTTCATCCATGCTGCTACTACTACTACTCTGATCATTATTCTGTGAATTTCATCCCTGCAATCTGTGTTTAAGTATGTTCATCCATGCTGCTACTACTACTACTCTGATCATTATTCTGTGAATTTCATCCCTGCAATCTGTGTTTAAGTATGTTCATCCATGCTGCTACTACTACTACTCTGATCATTATTCTGTGAATTTCATCCCTGCAATCTGTGTTTAAGTATGTTATAGGAAACTGTTATCTGTTTAAACTTAGGTTGGCACAGTCTTTTATTGCTGCCTAATTTATGATAGGTATCTGGCCTCTATCCTTTCCCACAAATGTTTTCTTTTCCTTTGATTAGCTGACCAATTAGCACATCTGTAGTGTATTCCTAAATTAGACTGACTACATCTTAGCTTCATTCTATGGGGAGACGTATGTGGGGTTAGACGTGTGTGATTTCTACACCAAGTGGGATTTTCTCACAAAGTGGACGAAAATGCACAGTTAGACAAACATTGGACTACATTTGACTTGCTTTTACTCCCAGCAATAAGCAACATCTGCCACAGCCTATTTCTGCACTACTTGTCTATTTATATGGACTACTGCTAAGAGGTAATTCTTAAAATACCCTTGCTTTTTGCTTTTACCCCTTTTATCACAATGATTCACAAATTGCTTTTCTTAGTCTCATTTCATGGCATGATCTTTAGGACTGTGTCATCTTTCACCCCTCCACCAACACACAAATTTGTTCATATTGCACCTGCATTACTCCACTCACCTCTATTTAACACCCATGAACTGTTGTCCTATTTATTATCTCTAACAAGTACAGCCTCCACCTGTCGCCAGAAAATAAAAGGCCACACATCTTACAATCCCCTTGCCTATCTTTCGCTCACTCTGCTTCTATTAGCTGGTGATATATCACCTAATCCAGGTCCCCCACACTCCTCACACACACATACATCAGAACACTACCGTTCTATAGCAAACCTCAAACACATCACCTGTCTACCCTCTCTTCCCAAGTCCTTTAAATGTGCCCTTTGGAATGCACGCTCTGTTTGTAACAAACTTACCTCCGTTCATGATCTCTTCCTCTCAAAAAACCTCAACCTTCTGGCAATAACAGAAACATGGCTCATGCAATCAGACACTGCCTCACCTGCAGCACTTTCACATGGTGGCCTCCATCTCACCCACACCTCCAGACCTGAAGGCAGACAAGGAGGTGGGGTTGGACTACTTCTCTCCCCACAGTGCACATACACAGTTCTACCAAATGTCCCATCACTCACGTTCACATCTTTTGAAGTACATGCTATTCGCATTTTTAATCCATTCTCCCTACGTGTTGCGGTGATCTATCGTCCCCCTGGAGCACACCAACAATTTATTGAGGATTTCTCTGCATGGCTCCCTCACTTCTTATCTTCAGACATCCCCACCATCATCATGGGTGACTTCAACATCCCCATTGATAACCCACCTTCCAAAGCTGCTTCCAAACTACTCTCTCTAACATCCTCACTTGACCTCTCCCAGTGGATTGAATCATCTACTCATAAGGATGGCCACTGCCTTGATCTTGTTTTCTCTAGACTATGCTCAGTTTCTAATTTTATTAATACACCCTTCCCCCTCTCGGATCATCACCTTATCAGCTACACTCTCACCCCCACTGCTCTAACCTCTCTACTGTCTAACTCTACCAAGCCTCCTCATACTCGTAGAAATCTTAATTCTATTAATCTTCAACAATTTTCCACCTCTCTCCAACACCTTCTCTCCCCTATCTCTACATTCTCATCCCCTGAGATGGCAGTACCTCATTTTCACCTAACCTTAGCAACGGCCCTTGATCAAGTGGCTCCAGCGACACTTCATACTACACGTCGACTTCGATGTCAACCGTGGCACACCAAAGCAACACGAAATCTTCAAAAACTGTCCCGTAAAGCAGAACGTCACTGGCGTAAATCTCGAAGCTCTAATGACTTCTTCACATATACTTCTGTCTACCACTCCTATCGAAATGCTCTGGACACTGCAAAACAAACATACTTTCAATCTCTTATCTATGCTCAGGCTTCTAACCCCAAACGCCTTTTCAATACATTTAATCATCTTCTCAATCCTCCCACCCCGAACCCTCCATCTACTATCAGTGCTCAGGATCTTGCTTCCTACTTCAAGGACAAGATTGACAAGATCAGACTAGAAATGGTATCCTCCTCCTCAACAAGCCATCAGCTCATTTCCTTCCCACTACCCTCTGACACCCTTTCTTCATTTGACCCCACAAATGAAGAGGAAATTTCTACGCTCTTCTTATCTTCCTACTCTACCTCCTGTCCTCTTGATCCTATTCCCTCGCAAATTGGTAGATCCCTGTCTTCTGTGCTCATTTCACCTCTAACTCAAATCTGTAATCTCTCACTCTCTACTGGCATCTTTCCATCACTATACAAGCATGCAGTGATTACTCCTATTCTAAAAAAACAAAACTCCGACCCAAACTCTCTCTCAAATTACCGTCCCATCTCTCAGCTCCCTTGCCCCTCCAAGCTTCTAGAGAGACTTGCCTACACTCGCCTCACACGCTTTCTTTCCGCAAACAACCTGTCGGATCCTCTTCAGTCTGGCTTTCGTTCTCAACACTCCACAGAGACTGCGCTGACCAAGGTTGTTAATGATCTGATCACTGCTAAGACTGAACGCCATTACTCTCTCCTAATTCTCCTTGATCTCTCGGCTGCATTTGACACCGTTGACCACTCTCTTCTCATACAAACGCTGCAATCCCTAGGTCTTCAAGACACAGTTCTATCCTGGTTCTCATCTTACCTCTCTAATCGCTCTTTCACTGTTAATTTCTCTGAAGCCACATCTGCTCCGCTTCCCCTATCAGTTGGAGTACCACAAGGCTCGGTGCTAGGTCCTCTGCTGTTCTCTATCTATACCGCTTCTCTTGGAAATCTAATAAGTTCCTTTGGCTTTCAGTATCATCTCTATGCGGATGATACCCAAATCTATCTATCCTCTCCTGATATCTCGACATCTGTGTTGTCCCGTGTAACTGACTGTCTTTCTGCCATTTCATCTTGGATGTCCTCTCGTCAACTCAAACTTAATCTTTCTAAAACAGAGTTAATAATATTCCCACCCGCCAACAAGAGCATACCTGACATTTCTATCTCTGTTGATAACATGACCATAAATCCCACCCCACAAGCTCGCTGCCTAGGTGTAATCCTTGATTCACGCCTATCCTTTGTTCCCCACATTGACTCTATATCTAAATCATGTTACATACATCTAAAGAACATTTCCAGAATCCGCACATATCTCACACAAGACACTGCTAAAACCTTAATTCATGCACTAATCATCTCCCGCATTGACTATTGCAATTCCCTCCTTACTGGTCTTCCCAAAAACAGACTCAAACCCCTAAAATCTATTTTGCATGCTTCGGCAAGACTGATTTTCCTTGCAAATAGCTATTCCTCTGTTGAATCACTCTGTATGTCTCTACACTGGCTGCCTGTCTTCTACCGAATCCAATATAAAATACTTTTACTAACCTACAAGGCCATCAACAAAGCTGCACCAACATACATCTCCTCTCTTGTCTCAAAATATCTCCCAACTCGGCAACTCCGTTCTGCAAAAGATCTGCGTCTCTCATCCACCCTCATTACATCCTCCCATTCCCGGTTACAGGACTTTTTTCGGGCTGCACCCACTCTATGGAACTCTCTCCCTCGCACAATAAGACTCTCCTCTGTTCTACAAACTTTCAAGCGTTCTCTGAAAACCTACCTATTCAGACAAGCTTATAATATTCCTCAACCACCATCTTAACCTCACTACCTTTAGCCTGTTACACAATTTCACACAAGACAACTACCCCCGGACCAACATTGTTGTGTGACGGGATCATTTAGCTTATGAGTCACCCTACCTTTGCAGTCTGGCTGGGCCAAGATGCAAAATGTATACTTAACCTCATGTGTCAATCTCCCATTGTCCCATAGATTGTAAGCTTGCGAGCAGGGCCTTCTCACCTCTTTGTCTGTTTTACCCAGTTTGTTTATTAGTTTATTACGTTTGTCCCCAATTGTAAAGCGCTACGGAATATGTTGGCGCTATATAAATAAATGATGATGATGATGATATTGTAGAATGCACTAATAAATGACAGCTAGAATCTGATTGGTTGCTATAGGCAACACCTCCACTTTTTCAAACCTGCAGTTTAGTAAATATACCCCTAAGACTGTGCCTGTGTTCTTACACTCTCAGAGCAGTATTTTAGGAGAACATTTAAAATTAAAGAACAGGGTTTGTCCTAAAGTGATAGTAGGCAGGAATTTTAAGTGACCAGTTTACTCTTTTCACCAAGTGCTTTTCCATTTGCATTTGCACAGCGATTTTACTGGGGACAGAATGTGAGTGTGCACCTATGTATGAGCTAGGTGGGCAAATGGGTGCATTTGTGCAAAATCAAATATACAGAGTGGCCCCTGATTGAAAACACAGTGAGCCCTGTCTTCACATGTCACTTTCTGTTGCAGTCATCACTTCAATAGTTACTGGGGCCCTTACCACTTCCATGTGTTCATGCATTCATTCTATAAGCAACATCTAATAGTCCCTTCAATCCATCAAGCTAAATATATTCACAACCCAGGTTATTGAAGGCTGCAGTGACTTCACATGTACATGTACAACAGCTGGGCGAGTTCTTATAGCTACATAGATTTAAAAAAATGAATGATGATGTCCATGATGTCCTACCTATTCAAACATGCAGTTTGATTGCCTCCCAAACAGACTTTCTATCACCATTCATCATCAAAGTGAAAAGCTGCTAAGCCAAATTTGCATGGTTGCCCATGATTGGCTGCTTCCTCATCCAGCAATGAGCCAATCATATTTATCATGTTGCTTCATTTGCATGAATGCATCTGGGGACTTTTATGTCTACATCCTTGTGTGAATGTTGATATCGGACACGGTCGCTTTCCTTCTGCTGCGATGTCTGGTGGTGTCATCAATGTCTGGACCTGCCCCAGATCAATGACAAAAGCCTAAGATCTTCAATGCTTATATTTACATTTTTTTCTCCATTTCCTTTACCATCTCTTTAGGAAAAGGACACAAATGGAACAAGTGCATGGATTTATTGGAAATCATTATTATGAATGCAAAGCTCAAATCAACAATGACCTAGTTGTTAAACTCATGAAATAGCTGATTCTGTTGAATAGTCATGAGGGTCATGGAGTTGGCACTTTAAGTCTCACAAACTTAACGCCACTCAGCAAGCAGTAAAATATATATTTTATAAAACAACACAATTCTACAATACAGTGCATTTTGAAGAATACATAATTTACGCTCAAAACCTTCTTGAAAATAGTTGTCATAATACAGAAAAAAAATATTGAAAATGATCAGCTGTCATAGAAAAGGGTTCTAAAATACTTATATATAGATATATAAATATGACTTGTTCTAAACTTTAAGCTTCGTAATGCAGTTTTCCCTTAATATCATATTAGGACTATTTCTAGTTCCTGCAACATATCCTGCCTTAATAAACACATGTTTTACAGCATACTTTTATATATGTATGTTGTTGTGAGCAAATCTTATTTTTCCATTATAATTAACCGACATTATCAGCATAGCAAAGTGCCCCTTCTATAAACTAAGACTATTAAGAAGAAATAGTTTTGTGCAACATTTGTGCTAAACACATTTTATTACCTGATAAAGTGCTATTAATACTTTTTCACCAGTAGTAAATTTTACCTATAAACAGTACATTTCTGAAATAGTAGTATGATAGCTATGGAAATTACAAGATTTCGGTTAAGTGTGTATTTATTTCCCCATATTTGCAGTTTCCCAGCAGAATGTATGCTAAAAAAATTCTATTAAATAAATGAACAACTATTACTACCATAATCAGTAATAAAAATACATGTTAAAATTATAATTATTTTTAAAATGAAATACATAAATCAGGATGTTCTTAATGCGAACTCTACATACAATGCATTTTTATAGGTTTTCTTACTTGCATACACATGTTCTGACAGACATATGTGTCAGGCTTCACTATCAGTCGGCACTTATACCTGCCCTGTAGCTGGTGCAAGTGATACATCTAAAAAACACATACCTTAGAGATGCCCAGAACTTGGTTTGGACAAATGTGCATGCCCTCAACCTCAGCACGTCCTTACTGTACATTACATACATAGGCATTCGGAGGTGTCATTTGCGTTTGGACATGAATTGGATGGAATTGCATTCACTGGCATCGAGTCTGTTTCTGAGCATGAGCTGAGCAATTTCACGCAAGATACAGCACGTAATGGGATTTAGGTCCGATGATGAATCAGGCCCAAAATGTCATTCCTGGTTTAAATGTAGGAGGGGGGCCCTGCCTGTTACATTTGTACTGGGCCCCGTAATTTCTGGTGGCAGCCCTGCTGAAATGTATGGATTCATAACTGTGTCTGTGCAAGCTATATTTGCTCGCTCATGACCATCCATCATCATCATCATAATCACCATTTATTTATATAGCGCCACTAATTCCGTAGCGCTGTACAGAGAACACATTCACATCAGTCCCTGCCCCATTGGGGCTTACAGTTTAAATTCCCTAACACACACACACAGACTAGGGTCAATTTTGTTAGCAGCTAATTAACCTACCAGTATGTTTTTGGAGTGTGGGAGGAAACCGGAGCACCCAGAGGAAACCCATGCAAACACGAGGAGAACATACAAACTCCTCACAGATAAGGCCACATGGTCAGGAGTTGAACTCATGATCCCAGTGCTGTAAGGCAGAAGTGCTAACCACTTAGTCACTGTGCTGTTATTATTAGAGATGCTCAGGCTCGGTTCCCCAATAACCGAACACACCCAAACTTAGCAGATCCGAGCACCGAGCCGAGACAGCTTGGAACTTTCGCGCATCCTCGGAATTGAAAATGAGGCAAAACATCATTGTTACATCGGCGGATCTCGCGAGATTTAAATTCTATAAGTACCGCCCTCCATGGCGACCAGCGCCATTTCACAGAGGGACACAGAAGGGGTAGCACGGTTCTTGGCAGTCTCTAGTGCAGTTGGGCAGCATCATAGGTAGAAAAGAAGGAGGAGGGGGGGCAGTGTTCTTAAAAGCCTCCAGTGACATTAAGGTGAACTCCATTGCTAATTGTCATTGCTGAAATACAAATAATAGGGCTGGCAGGCTTGGTCTTCTAAATCTGCAGTCACATTGTACTTTGTTATATAGGTAAAAGAGGAGAGCTGCATTGCTCCATTGCTAATTGCACCACTTTTCTTTACTGACACTGCTGTGTGGCAATGTTTCCTAGATGTGGTGGGAACGGCCATGTGTTTGAGTCATTGCTCTGTCGCTTAGCATCCAGCCAGGTCGCTGCAGTCTTTGATTGAAGTGTATGAAAATAATGTTGTTACCTGTGAGGTGGTCAAAATTGACTGCAAATGACTTGAAATTAGTGTTATTGAGGTTATGAGGTTAATAATAATGTAGGGAGAACAAAAAAGCAAAAATATGTGATTTTAGCAAAAAAAAAAGGGATTTTATAAAAAATCGGGATCCAAAACCAAAACACGCAAGGGCGGTTTTGCCAAAACTAAAACCAAAACACAAAGTAAATCTAGATCCAAAACCAAATCCAAAACCAGAACACGGGGGTCAGTGAACATCTCTAGTAATTATGCTCAATTGTATTCCTGTTTTTGTTATTATGTATATCTGTTATTAGACTTATTGTATTTGTGCATGTCATATCTGTAAGTTGATTGTCTGGCGCTACAGAATCAATGGCGCGCTAAAAATAAATGTTGATGATGATGATTATTTTCATTTTCAGATAAAAATTCCCACTGATTTCTGCCTGCACACATATTCCATGTGCATGTCTAATTTCCTGGTACCTCTGCCCTATGTACCCTGTGCTATACCCACCTGAGGCTGTCATTAGGATACTGGCTGTAGCTCATTCTGACATAGCTATGAGCTAATACCTTTCCAATGGGGACTCACAATGTAATCTATAAAGTTCCTAACTAAACCCTAGCTAGTACTTTACTATATAACAGGGATTTATTTTTACTGTTTAACCCCCATATTTGTTTTTGCTATGCTGACTGCACATTACTTCTCATTGGTTTGCAATAATATGTGTTCTGGAATCAGATACTATATTCTATTAACTGTAAACCTTTGTCTGGCAGATATCGATGAATGTGCACTAGGAATTCATGGATGTGGAGACCAGTTTCAGTGTACAAATACCCCAGGGAATTTCACCTGTGTGTGCGCTAATGGGCTTCCTGGAACTGCAGCTAACTGTTTAGGTCAGTCGTTTCAGTCAGCATAGACATCTTGGTTAACCAAACAAGGCTCACACTGGAGCCAAAGAATCATTGCATATTTAATAAGCTTTTCATATGTCTCCTGCTGTTATTTTGAAGTTATCCTCCACAGTCTCTCCAGTCATACCTATTTCTTTTGTCTCTTTATTACTGATATAGTTGAGATTTAAGTGTTTAACTCTTCTAAATATTTTGCTACAGTCTAGAATTATATTATTCCTTTTAGTGTTCTATCATCATGTGTGTTATATAACCCTCTTTGCGGCTGTACTTTCACTGTCTCTGACATTGAAAAAGTAGTTTTTTTACCAACTAATTCCTTATACTTTACCGCAACTACTTGTCAATATCGTGCTAACTGGTTTCCAATTTGCAATGCATCCTGTATGTGCTAAGTGCATTTCTATTGGTATTAATTATGTATGTGTTCTTATGTGTTTCCAGTTGCCTAAATGTTTATAAATTTCCCATGAGTGTGTGTAATGCTGTAGTCATCACACACAACGTAGCTTGCCGTATCTTTTCCATTATCAGACTATATGATTTTTTTGTTTTTAAAAAGAGAACCGGGATACCCACGTGACATGGAATTTTAAGTCTTTAATTTAATTATCACACATTGCTTTTTTGTTGCCTGAAAAAGGAAAATAAAAGGGAGATTTTCGGTACCTACAACCAGGACATCCTGGAAAAATCAGAACACTTAGGATCCCTAGATAGGTATTGCTCCAAATCTACTTAAAGAGGTTTTCTACATTGGTGGGTAAGGTGGTAGTCACACAGTCCCGTTTTTCCCAGACTATTACTGTGATCAAGATCTTCCCTGGGAACGTCTGTTACTTGCCAAATTCTTCTGTGCCCTGACTATACTATATCATGTGCAGATTGGATGAACTGTGGGGACAGTTTTGGGTTCCGACTGAAGTTTGAAGGACTATTTCTAACAGTTGAGTGGATCTCAGAGATTCCAGACATATTGATCCCCAACAGGTCCTGAAATGTGATTAATTAAATGGGAAAACAAGAGATTTCTTGTTTCAAAAGAGTTGCCTGGCCAAGATGACCCTAAGGGCTATTAAAGAAAAATAAATTAATTTAACCTATTGTATTACTGTTTCTCCTAATCGTATAGAAGCCTACCTTCAGCCTAAGTCCTATATATGAACTTAAGCCAAGCTTTATGCATATACATACAATTATCCTAATCTAAATAAACAAATACAATAAAATGAATATGTAATAAACCCTTACACAGCATAATTTGTACCAAGGACAATGTAACAAAATCATGTTTCTTTGAGTGTTGACTTTGTGTCACTTGAAACAACTAGATAGACTCTTGTTTACATGGAAAAGTGTTTGTGTTGATTCTCTGGCAGATCAGTCCTGCTGTCTGCTGGCAATCTGCTGTGGATCAACCTCTAATGCACTTCAATGGACATTTAAAAATTTGCATTTAGACAATGATATATTTATCTGCTGTGGTCCAGTGAAATAAAATGATACTTTCACTAGTCACCACTACATGTTTCACATTAAAAAATTAACTCATTTGTAACAAAAATACTCATAGGTAGCTGATGGAGTAAGCAAATGACATTACTTTTTAGTATCTGGAAAGATTGAACATATTGTATGGCAGGAAAAGACGAGCCATTTTGTGAGTTGTGCACATTCAAATTTTTACATTGAATTATGATTTTACAGGTTGATTTTACATTTAATTCTGGGCAAAGCCACCAAGGGACATTTTGTGCCCCGGTACCATAACTTCTCGGGGCCCTTTCCATAGTTGCTGAAGGAGGCTCAGCCACAACAGGTTGGTGGCTCCTCACAGGAAGGCCCAGGCCAGGTACTTTATACCTGCTCTCCACCCCTCTCAGCACTGCTGACTGTGGGTACACTCTAGTGTTATGGGAAAAAATGTCTTAGTTACACTGCAAACTTCTGATGCTAAAATCACTTGAAAAAAAATGCTCCAATCCACTGGTAACCACAAAAGAACATCCATATGAAAGACCCTTATTGTCCACCAATGAGGCCTTTGGTGTAGGCCCACTAGTGTCTCTAAGTGATCCTATGGGCTCTCATCCACCTTTAATGGCTCTGTTGCTCCTGCTTTATATCATGTGCTATACTGAGAGCAAATATACAGTTATATATAAAATGTAGTATGTTGGATTAGGAATGTTTCCCTATAAGTTTAGTACAGATCTGGCTATGCTATTTATGTTATGATAAATGGACATTTAAAACAATTCTTAACATGTTCTAGTAGTAAGCTATATTTGCATTTGTAGAGATTGCTCCACATACTGTATTGCTATTTCCTATCATTATTGAATTTCCGTGGCCAGTAAATATATGGATGTTCATCTTGCAGAGTTGTCCACAATCACCAGCACTTTCAGTACAAGTGTAAATGACTCTTCAGGAAATAAGCATGCACAGGAATGTCCAGCATCCTATGAAGACTTCTGCTTCAATGGAGGTGTGTGCACGTACTTTCCAGATCTGGAAGAATATGGATGCATGTAAGTAGTGCGACATGTTAGGCTTGTATGGAGCTTATATATATATATATATATATATATATATATATATATATATATATATATATATATATATATATACATATATATATACACATATATATATATACATATATATATATATATATATATATATATATATATATATATATATAATATCACACTGCACTCCGACTGCAACGCTCAGCACCATCTTTCACTCAACAGGGGTATGTTCATTTATTTTTTTAAGTAATTCAAAACTCAGCCCTCCGTTCACCGCTGCATGGCAGAGCAGTGGCGAATGGGTACCACAGGGCAATAAAGTGGTTTGGAGGGGAAAAGAAAACTGGGCAGCTAGCTCTTCAAAAGTGCTGGGCACGTCCCTTGGGTGTGACCATGCCCCCTTTGAGGTGTGTTCACACCCCCATCATGGCGTGGCCACACCCCAGCCCCGCTGCTGCCTACCCAAATGTAGGGAGGTATGCCACGAGAGTGTATAGATAGCATAGATGTGTCTGGACAGGGGTAAGTTGTAAATGTTAACATTGCGTTACCCTTTAAAATATATATTTAATATAGCTGCAATGTTAATGATTTAGCCCAGGGGTCGGCACCCCTGGCATGCATGCCAGACGCGGCACAAGGACCAGTGTTGTCTGTCATGCAGGAGCTTCGCAGCTGCTTCACTAAATCAGTCGCAGATGGCTGAAACGGGGCTGTTGTTATGCGCATAATATGAACTGGTGGCATAACTATGAGGCATGATATGAACTGGGGGCACAACTATATGGCATGTTATGAACTGGTGGCATAATATGAACTAGTGGTATAACTATGGGGCATAATATAACATGGGTGCATATGAGGCATAACATGAATGTTTATTTGTTGGTCTCATTACTATTAACATTATCATGATATTAGCAGTAGAGATGTTCACTGACCCCGGTCCTTTGGTTTTGGTTTTGGATCTGGATTAATTTTGTGTTTTGGTTTTGGTTTTGGCAAAACCGCCCTTGTGTGTTTTGGATCCCTATTTTTTACTAAAATCACATAATTTGGCTCTTTTTTTGTTCCTACATTATTATTAACCTCAATAACATTAATTTCCAGTCAATTTTGTCAAGTGACAAGAACACTGCTACCCCTCCTGTTTCTGTATGAGCAATGGCACTGAGCAATGTCACTGGAGACTGGGGAGTGAAAAGAACATTGTTACCCCTGTTTTTGTGTGAGCAATGGCACTGGAGAATGGAGAGTGACAAGAACACTATGACTGCTTGCCCATTCCTTCCTTGCCCCACTTAGCCTTTCTAAGTGTAAGGAGGTGCAATTCAGTGATACACAAAAATATATAAGGACATATGCGTATGCATTTTTTTGTGCGCATGCACAATTATGCATGTCAAACTCTAAATGAGCCCCTTTATGTGTATTTTACGATTTTTCTCTAGTTGGGCCATTTAATTGCATGCTAAATCTAAGTATAGTCAGTAGGTGGCACTGCTGCTCCACTATACAACATATATTGAGCAAGATATAACAGAAGACAATTGTTCAGAGTGTACCTTGGTAAGGAGATGAGGATGACAAGAGATCTATTGTCCAATGCCGCATGGTTCTAGTATTATAGCATAATTGATTTAGGCATTTCTTTAATATTATGATATTGTTCTTTATCATTAACACGCATTTACATGCCTTTAGTTAGAGAGTCAAGTAATGGAAGTCAGCAGAAGATGCAATGTGTAGGCATTTGAAATAAATGACTCACACAAACATTAGGTTCTCTCTAATATCTTAAATAATGTACAATATTGCTACAAGAATGTATAGAAGTAGTATTTCATACATCTAAAATCCGAGACCAAGTGATATGTTGTTTTGCTGTTCGGTGCCTGGCAAAGTTTAATAAAAACCTCACCATTGTGGGCACTATTCTATAGGAGTCTGTGACTGATATTGAGACATTTGTAAAACTGTATTCATTTTATTCCACATGTGGCTGTGAAATTCCACCCTTCGCTGGCGAATTTGGCCGTAAGTGTTCCTAGTCTATTATGCCACGAAACTCGGTTCACGTGAAAATTTTGCACCAACTTTGCTGATCTATAGAGACTAATAAATCAACATGGCACCGTGTACATGTTAAAACATACAAACATGAAAATGAATAATGCTCCCACACAGAATGCCCATGTGTTTATATACTTTACTGGAACATTTGGTATATTTCCTTTAGGAGTTATATATTGCTAATAAATTATGTTTGAAAATGTGCATAGTAAAATAGATGATGCCCTGTATTACAGATGTGTCGCGGGATACATGGGAGAGCGCTGCCAGTTTGATGACCTACAGTGGTGGGAACCACAGACAACGCAGACAAAGATTCGCAATGTTACCATAGGTGTTTCAGTGGTTGTCCTCCTTGTTGCCCTGGGTCTAGGGTCATTTGCATTATATTATTACAGGTAACTGCACTTGAAATTTACGCAACATATGTTGTTGTGTCCAGCTATGATTGTAGTCAGTTAAATACTACTGTATACATGATTTCTTTTCTGTTCTTTACTTTCCCATTTTTACTGTCAGGTGGGCTACGTGGTACTGGTAGTAATCACTATCATCTTGTTCTACACAGCAAAAATGTTTTTCTGGTATTCCATGGGCTTCTGTACACACTAGTTAGTAGCTATTAACTAAGTAGCTATGAAAAAGAGGCTGCAATGCTTATGAGGAAATCTAGAAAAAAAATATTTTTTTTGCCTGAAGTATAAAATCGCCATAATAAGAGTGAAGTCATTGCCCAAATTCTCTTATCTAGTAAATGTGGAATTTATTCTGGCAACTAAGAGAAAAGTGGTGATTTTGAGGGTTTTTTTAATTGGTGATTTTAAAAACTGAGATTTACCACTGTATTAGTGTAGGTATATATGTGTATATTACATACTTGCCAACATTTAATATTTTTGTTCCGGGAGCTGCCAGTAGGAGGTGGGCGTGTACAGGGCGTGGCCACGAAAATTGCGTCATTTTAGCCCCGTGACGTAATGCCGCAAATCACACCATTTTGCAGTGGGGGCGGGGCCAAACGCCGCGATTCCCGGTGAATTCCCGGTGAATTGCGGCGTTTGGACTGTATTCAGGGAGATTGCCACACTCTCCCGGGAGTCCGGGAGACTCTCGCGAAATGCGGGAGTCTCCCGGACGTTCCAGGAGAGTTGGCAAGTATGGTATATTATGTATCATGTATATATTTATATGCCGACCAATATAATGGACCGAGTGCGTAAAACAACATGTACTTTTAATTAAGCTAAAACCTAAACACAAGGTCCTTGATATTATATTGAATTCTGGACCCACATTAATGCCTTTAAGAGTCACTGCTTATTTGTTGACTTTTATACATCAATCTTATTATAGGGGATAATGTATAAAGGAAGAGAGATTAGGAGGTATATTTACTAAGTTGCGGGTTTGAACAAAGTGGAGATGTTGCCTATGCGTGGGTTTCCTCTGGGTCCTCCTGTTTCCTCCCACACTCCAAAAAACATACTAGTAGGTTAATTGGCTGCTATCAAATTGTCCCTATTCTCTCTTAGTCTGTCTGTCTGTGTGCTGTGTATGTTAAAAAATTTAGACTGTAAGCTCCTATGGGGCAGGGACTGATGTGAGTGAGTTCTCTGTACAGTGCTGCGGAATTAGTAGCGCAATGTAAATAGCTGTTGCTGATGATGATGATGATGATAGCAACCAATCAGATTCTAGCTGTCATTTTGTAGAATGTACTAAAAAAAATTATAGCTAGAATCTGATTGGTTGCTATAGGCAACACCTCCATTTTTTTAAACCCGCAGTTTAGTACATTTACCCCTAGGAGTCTCATGGGAAAGGGCACTCAAGCTAGGTTTCTGTACAGGACAGTTTTAGAAGCTCTTAAAGGATCTTGGAAAACTTATTTAAAAGATCTACTAGTAACATGAACATATATTTGTACAAAAGTTTAATGAATTTATCAGATCTGAAGATATCTAAGTTAAGCGCGAGTCCATGGGAAAGTGTTTTTACCTATACAGAGCAGTATTCTGTTTGTAAGCCTATTGAAGGGTACTCTAAAATGGCTGATAAACATGGACACAAGCTTGCACTCTGCATGCTACACAACAAGGGCAGACACAGTTTCACGGTCTGGTCATGGTATGGAAACTTGTACATATTCATTTATAAATTGTAAACACAAAGTAACAGTAGTCTTTATTTCACAGTCTTTGCTATATTGTCATTGATCTTACACCATTATTTATTATGTCAAGCTGATTTACACTATTATACACAAGGCTTGAATAATATTATACTCTCCTTACAAATATTCACTTAAAAATGCTTTGAATAAAATCCTTTGTGGCAATAAGCATACACTATTGGAAGAAAATGGTCACTGATTCCTGCTGACATGTTTTGAGAAAATGTTAAAAATAAACCATCATGATAATCCCTACCTTCCTCCAAACACAAGCTGTCATATGTTAGTAATTTAGCCATCATATCACATTTATCTGAGCTATCTAGAACTGGATGACTGTTGCTGCGGCTTTGCTGAAGGTTTAGCTCAGCCATGAAAACATTACATCTGTATCATATGTAAAAACATCTGGTGAGGAGACCACGACAGCATCACATGTTACAGCACCAACATACCAGTCCAGACTGACATGTTGATTCACTTGATGACATAATACATGTAGTAGTGCTATAAACTGTGTATCTAGGTTTTTAGGTTTAGAAAAATATGTATGTGCGTCCAATGCAGATCTTGTGGTGAAGGTCACCGGCATGGCAGCTTGACTGACACTTTTCATTACCGATCATTTTCTTTTATGGCACTGGAAGCCACAGCTGGTATTCTATGCTGATACAAACCAAGCTGTAGAAGGAGTAATTTATCATCATCATCACCATTTATTTATATAGCGCCACTAATTCCGCAGCACTGTACAGAGAACTCATTCACATCAGTCCCTGCCCCATTGGAGCTTACAGTCTAAATTCCCTAACACACACACACACACCCACAGACACAGACAGGGTCAATTTGTTAGCAGCCAATTAACCTACCAGTATGTTTTTGGAGTGTGGAAGGAAACCGGAGCACCCGGAGGAAACCCGCGCAAACACGGGGAGAACATACAAACTCCTCACAGATAAGGTCATGGTCAGGAATTTAACTCATGACCCCAGTGCTGTGAGGCAGAAGTGCTAACCACTACGCCACTGTGTAGATGTAAATGTATTTATTGCTGTGACTTGATTTTTTGTGCATTAGGGAAGTACACATAATACAGTGGGTGCAACAAACTTTGTGGGAATTAGGGAAAGTTTATGCCAGTTGGGGTGAACAGCAGTGTTTTATGGGCACAAGAGCAGGTACAACCACACTGACAGAGGTGCTTCATCATAAATGTACTCGGTTAGTTGTGCCCTGGAGAGCCCCACACCAATCACCATGTTGGTATACTTACCAACATTTTAAAAATTTAAACAAAAAAAAAAACTCTTTTCAATGACCCTCCCAATCCACGCTCAGTCTGCCCAAGACATGCCAAGATTACCATGGTGCCACACACTCTTTCTGAATCTGAGAATTGGGACAGTCCCATTAAATCACGGCTTTTGCAGGTCTGTGTTGTCGTCTTTATAATTTCTCCTCAAAAACGTAAAGATAAATTTCTCCTTTACTAATATTCCAGTGCAGAAAAGATTTCATTTTCTATTTTACAGTATATTCAGGGTTCTGTGGTTACAGTGTTTCGGGATATCATATGTCACACATGGTTGATCAGCTGTAAAGCTGGGTACACACTACAGGTTTTTCACTCTACTATTGTGCCAATCATACGATAAATGACCATTAGGTTTGATATCACATTAGTGTGTACGGTCCAACGAATTTGTTTCATTATACCAAAGCACATCGTATCGTTTGATTTGATTTTATAACCGGACTAAAAGTCTCTATAGAGGATGGAATGATGTTGGGGCAAATTCTACAGTGTGTATGTACTCACACTCACAACCAGCAGTGTAGGCAGATCTCCATAGAGTTTACAGAGTCGCGATCTTTTCAGCAGATGGTTATGACAGATGAGGAGCACAGATCTGAAGGTAAATCGTGTAGGTGTGTACACATAAATCAGCAAACTGATCGGGACTTTCAGTTGTTTGTAAAATCGTTAAAGATATCACATCGGGAGAAATTTACTGTAGCTTAAGGCTACATAGTAGCTTCAGTACAATATTTTTACTATATTACTTTTCAAAATGCTGCCACAACCACCTTATTTTTTCATTATATGTAATGATATATTTTTTAACAGAATTAGTTTTTATTAGGCTATTTAAATGGTTAGGGAAAAGTGGTACAGAAAAATGGAGGGGAATGGGGAGGGGTACATAGTGGGGAGCAGACATAACATAAAATACAACAAAATATGAAATGACATTAGTGCATGAACTATAATTATTTATTAGGCTATCTGTTTGTATGTTAGGGAATTTAGACTGTAAGCTCCAATGGGGCAGGGACAGATGTGAGTGAGTTCTCTGTACAGCGCTGCAGAATCAGTGGCGCTATATAAATTAATGGTGATGATGATGATGATGATTATCAATCCATTTTTGTCTCCTCTACAAGGCACCAGCTTGTGAAAAGCAGAAACACTGGTGGGCGCCACGTAGAGCCGCATTAGTAGCAAGTGGAAGCCGCCTGAGGTACAGTAACTCTTTATTAATAATGTTGCAGCAAAGGATCAAAGAGCAGTAGGGATAGACTTGAGATTAGCCATGAAATAATTCACATCTTCTATACATTAAGTAGCTGCCAGAGTCCTCTTGTGCTTTGCACTGAACTCCAGTTCATCTTACTTCATTGTTATCCCTCAAAGTTCACAGCTGCCTGGATGTTCTGTAGCTATGAGCCGGTGTTATTGTTAGCCTCGGCACACAACAGTTGGAAAGCTGAATCTAAATTAAGGAAATGACAAAGTGATGACATGGCATATTGGTGTGAGCCACTATCAAATTAGTGTAGGCCCATGTGTTTTCAGAAGCCGACAAGCTTTGTGTACAATGCACACAGATTTTTCTTTTTAGAGTATATTAAGCTAACTTAAATGTGTACATACTTTACTCTGCTTCTCCTTCATACTGTGTCACATGTCCCCCTTCTGCTGGAGATGTTGGATTCATTGTGAAGGATACGTTAGCGTTTTATTGCATGCACATGCCATGGGGACAGCGGAAAGAACATGCCAATTGTCATTTGTATTGTCACCTCTGATATCTAAATTGTAGAAAAAACAGTATTATACTTGGCAATCCTGTGGATTTGTATCTCTCATCCCCCCTGGACTGGCCAAGGACACCAGAGTGTTATACACCTGCATGGTCAAGGTAGATGTATACACTTTTATAAGAAGAATGAATAAAGCAATGTTAACACAGTCATATCCATTCCAGTTCTCCACACCACTGGGATTTATTATCATTATGTATTTGTATAGCACAATCACGTTACGCAGCGCTATACAAATAATATGCTATAATTCACATCAGTAACACACACACACACACACACCCCGGCTTCTGTTATATCATTATGTATTTGTATAGCACAATCACATTGTGTGTGTGTGTGTGTGTGTTATAATTCACATCAGTAACACACACACACACACACACACACACACACACACACACACCCCGGCTTCTGTTACATCATTATGTATTTGTAAAGCACAATCACATTGTGTGTGTGTTATAATTCACATCATTAACACACACACACACACACACACACACACACCCCGGCTTCTGTTACATGGCTAATAAAACTGGTGATATAATATGATAAAGAGGGAACAAAGTAATTTTTCATTCTCTCTATTTGAATAATATATTCCATAATGTATATATAAATAACATGACCTTAAATATAATGGAGCTGCCACATAGTCATCACTAGATAAACATATCTGCATAATTTCTCTACAAACTATACAAGGCAGGAATGTAAATGTCAGCTGGAGAGTATGTTATTCACAGTAGACTGGTGTATGTATTCATTGCTTGACCACTCGTGTCTGTTCCAGAGAGCCAGTCCCTATATTCATTTTATTTACCACACCTTGCTTAATTTGTATTTTGCTTTGGTGCCACATGTATATTTTCTTACCATTAATAAAAACTGCACACAATAGGCATTTTAATCATAATGACATTTAGGGAGGTGTCTCCATGAAATCTATTAATGTAGCTCAAGTTAGTTTTGCTAATGCTTTTAAATTGTGCCAACTTAAGTTTTCTCGGTAAGTTATCACTGCAGCTCTCACTGACTACAACCCACATTGTGACAGTATAAAGTACATTTTTGCAGTAATTTTTTTAATATATAACCATAAGTGTAATTGGCACCCTATAGATATATTGCATATAAGGTAATATCATACTTGCCAACTTTGGCAAGGACTGCTCCGGGAGATCAGGGGTAGGTGGGCATGTTGGGGGCGGGGCCTGCCGGATTGCATAATATCACACCGCCCCCTAAACGGTAATCACATTTTTTGACCAATTGCAGCAGAGAGTCATTACGGGAGAGTAGGCAACTATGGGTAATATTTGTCATACAGCATGGTCCATACTGATAGTAAAACAAAGAAATATAAAACTTCAAAAGCTTATATTAAAGGTGACTTTATTGCTTTACTAATAAAGAGACTGATAGAGTTATAATTATTATTGTTTACTTGCACAGCGCCACCGTATTACTCAGTGCTTTGCAGAGAATATTTAATAATTCACATCGGTCTCTGTTCCATTGGAGCTTACAATCTAACATCTCTACCACACACACACTAAGGTTAATTTTGTCAGCAGCCAATTAACCTACTGGTATGTTTTAGGACATCTACTTACTATGCAAATATAGTAATATGGTTTCAGCATCTGTGCTTCCCTGTGAAAGGGCCAAATGTACATCACTAAGATGCCATAGCAGAAGTGTTTGGTTTCTTGTAAATCATTTTATAAAACCTTATACATGGGTGATTTTTAGAGAGGTCATCCAAGGTTGACAAGCCAACACCAGTTTATAAATCTGATCATCGGAAGTCATGTTTTATACGTAATTAATTAGGATGAGACCCAATTTCATATTGTAAACGAAATTCACCATAATATAATGCTGTTTTATTTGCTGTCCCTTAGCACTAACTTATAATAAACATTTTAATATGTAAACTGCTAAACACATCCGAGGTCTGCAAACATTCTTTTATATTTTACTGCACTTTTTAAATTATTGAGAACATACAGATATATCAAAATAATAACATGAACTGAATAGCCTACTCTCAAAGCACCTGCAGCAGGAGAATCTAGCATCTACTGACTAATATACTAAACCTCCCTACATTTGCTTTATTAGGGTTTATTTAACTAGGTACAGAGCACATTTTTGTTATCATTCTTCATCCCCTGTTTCTTGGTGTTTCCCCAGTGAATGAGATAGAACAACCTCTAGCCAATCAGATTTCTGGAGTGCTCACAGCAGCACATGTTATTTCAGGAGATGCATATGATGATCTATAGGAGGTAGTTCTTTAGTGTGTGAAGCTATTGGTAAATGCAGTCAGAAGGTGACAAATGGCCTGTACTTGTGCTGAGTGCTAGGATCACCCCGTTTGTATCCAGAGTATGTAAGGTCAGGACTGCATGGCATAGGGGTAGGGTTGTGCTTAAAAACTATATCAACAAGGTAAATACAACTAATTTCTACTATTGCATCAAGACAGGTTGCCTCTATATAGCCACAGTCTAGGACAAGGGCAGTGTCACGATGTGGGGAGGGAAGCTATAAGCTACAACACAATTACATAGATAAAAGGTACAGGGTGCTCCAGCAGCACAGAATAGTAATGTGAGGCTCCTATCAAATTGAGTAAGACGATTGTATGATCACTATATGAAACAAAGTTCAGACATCCAGCTTGTTAGCAATTTTCATCTTCTGCTCGTCCATATGTATCCAATTTTGAAGTGTATGGTGATAAACCATGTAGCCAATCAAATCAATACATTGCTCATGGCAACACATAATATTTAAACAGATGAGTGCAATGATTTTCTGGGAGGCAGTGACCTATCCGCTTCTGTGATTATGTAAAACAGAATAGTGCTGGGCAGGTGATAGTAGCAGTATAATGATGTGTAGAGGTAAATTTACCCAAGTGGGAAGACTGAGAACTAAAATGCTATTGTCCACTATATAGGGCAGTTGTGAGGCCCCAGAATGAGCCCAATGCCTGATAATCTGATCAAAACTGATTTGATCATTATTGGTGCTGTTGGTAAAAGCAGTCAATCAAAACCATCATTTATCATCAAATTAACTGCCTAGATGTGGCAAAACTTGAGACTGTTCCTGTTGCTGGGCTTGCAAGGCAGCAACATATTCCGCCCATGTGCATCCAGAGTTAAATAGTGGAAGGAGCAGGATCCCCCAACAGCACAGTATAGTGATATAAGGATCCTGTTACCCAATGATAATTATGGTTATGATGATTGAGTATGTCCTTACCACTAATACAGTCATGGCCAAAAGTTTTGAGAATGACACAAGTATTGGTTTTCACAAAGTTTGCTGCTTCAGTGTTTTTAGACCTTTTTGTCAGATGTTGCTATGGTATACTGAAGTAAAATTACAAGCATTTCATATGTGTCAAAGGCTTTTATTGACAATTACATTAAGTTTATGCAACGAGTCAATATTTACAGAAGACCTCTGCAATTCGCCCTGGCATGCTGTCAATCAACTTCTGGGCCACATACTGACTGATGTCCGCCCGTTCTTGCCTAATCAATGCTTGGAGTTTGTCAGAATGCGTGGGCTCTTGTTTGTCTACCCGCCTCTTGAGGATTAACCACTAGTTGTCAATAGGATTAAGGTCTGGAGAGTTTCCTGGCCATGGACCCAAAATTTCGATGTTTTGATCCCCAATCCACTTAGTTATCACTTTTGCCTTATGGCAAGGTGCTCCATCATGCTGGAAAAGGTATTGTTCATCACCAATCTGTTCTTGGGTGGTTGGGAGAAGTTGCTCTTGGATGATGTTTTGGTACCATTCTTTATTCATGGCTGTTTTCTGAGCCCACTCCCTTGGCTGTGAAGCAACCACACATATGAATGGTCTCAGGATGCTTTACTGTTGGCATGACACAGGACTAGCGGTAGCGCTCACCTTTCCTTCTCCAGACAAGCGTTTTTCCAGATGCCCCAAACTATCTGAAAGGTGATTCATCAGAGAAAATGACTTTACCTCAGTCCTCAGCATTCCAATCCCTGTACCTTTTGCAGAATATCATTTTGTCCCTTTTTTTTTCCTGGAGAGAAGTGGCTTCTTTGCTGGCCTTCTTAACACTAGGCCATCCTCCAAATGTCGTTGCCTCACTGTGGATGCAGACGCACTCACACCTGCTTGCTGCCATTCCTGAGCAAGCTCGGCACTGGTAGTGCCCCGATCCCGCAGCTGAAGCAACTTTAGGAGACGGCGCTTGCTGCACATTCTTGGGCGCCCTGAATCCTTCTTCACAACTATTGAACCTCTCACCTTGAAGTTCTTAATGATCCGATAAATAGTTGATTTAGGTGCAATCTTACTAGCAGCAATGTACTTGCCTTTGAAGACTTTTTTGTGCAAAGCAATGATGACTGCACGTGTTTCCTTGCAGGTAACTATGGTTAACAGAGGAAGAACAATGATTTGAAGCACCACCTTCCTTTTAAAGCTTCCAGTCTGTTATTCTAACTCAATCAGCATGACAGAGTGATCTCCAGCCTTGTTCTCATCAACACTCTCATCTGTGTTAACAAGAGAATTACTGACCTGATGTCAGCTGGTCCTTTTGTGGCAGGGTTGAAATGCAGTGGAAATGTTGTTTTTGGGATAGAGTTCATTGTCATGGCAAAGAGAGACTTTGAAATTAATTTCAATTCATCTGATCGCTCTTCATGACATTCTGGAGTATATGCAAATTGCCATCATAAAAACTGAGGCAGCAGACTTTGTGAAAAATAATATTTGTGTCATTCTCAAAACTTTTGGCCATGCCTGTATATGTTTTCTCCTAAATTTGGTGATTAATGGATTTCTAGGTAATTGTGTAGTAAAACTGGTGTTTCATGTCAGGATCAGCCAACCTCTGTGTGAAAATGTTTCTGCATAAGTGAAATCTTACTAATATTAATTATATATGCTATTGACTTACCTGCATTGTTTTTTTTTTTGTGCAGTGCCCAGCAAGACTGTGAAACTGGAAAATGGACAAGTAATTGTCCTTTGAGGCACGAACCAAGACTTCTATATGTATAAACTGACTGTGAATTGGCTGAGCCTGAAAAAGTTCCAGAGTTTGAAGTGACTACAAAACACAAGAAACGGCTACATAAGCAGCAATGTCTGCAGAAGACCATTGAAACTTTTCTGAACATTAAGATAATATGTAACAAAATACCAATGGAAAATATTTAGATGGGTTTATGAACGATGTTATACTACCAAAGTAAAGAATCCTCCATTATGAAGGGTGACTGTAGTTGGACATTGTCTTTCTAATAAATGGTTTAGAGCAGTCTGTTTTACTAGTGGTTTAGGGTGACTTCCAAGATTACTACTTTATACAGAGAAAAACATTTTGTTTTATTGAATCATTGAGTTATATGCTTGTAACATATGCAGATCACACCCATTGTTCTGCTCTTCATCTTGGACATTTGGTCCCTTGAGCCATACCTTGTTTCTGTGCCTTTATGATGCAATGCTGTGGAAATCAGATGTGTTTGCACCAAGTAGTGTGCATAGAGCTTAGTACAACATTGGGCATAATCTGTATGCTGGTGTCCTTGCGCAATACATAGACTAGAGTGATATTGAGAAAAAACACAAAATGTCAAATACGTTCACAAGAGAGCCTCAATCGCGCGGACATGTAAAGTTGGACAAATCACAAGATGCGTGTAGTTCTGCACCAGTATCATTTACTACATGTTTACATCAGGCATATATTACATATACTTACACCCTATTTTTTAAACATTTTTTAGGTTTTGATAGCTAAATACTCATGCGCTACTAGTTTGAAATAAAATAAAAAACCTTCTTGAATACAACAGCTATGACTACTTTTCCTGTACAAATAAGAAAAAAATATTGTTAAAATATGTTCACAAAATCATATATGTATGATCAATGAAGAAAGCAGCAATTGGCTTCAGAGGTGAATCCGCGATCAGCCAATCAGAGGTGGCTAGCTAGTGCTGGCAGCTGTCATCATCATCCGCGGGTATTTGCACTTGCAATTGGTACGGCTGCTGACAGGCATCTATCTATGCGTCTGTGTGCCGGGATGCATCTATTCGCAACTACACAAACATGTCCTTACTATAGTAGGCTCACATTAAACGTACCCTCCCCCGTCCCGTCTCTCCAGTTACAAGCAGGCGCAAGTCTACGTATGCGCAAGGCTTGTTTTCTGGGCATGCACAGTACAAATGTGAAGATTTCCAAATAAGCATCAGGCGCATAGTGTATATATTACTGTAGTTTATGGTTAAAATTCATAAATATAAATACAATTATGGAAATAGCCTCATTAAAAAAAAGGTTATACAAGGGAAGATTTCTACATATTAAGATGTCTGTTCATTGTACATATAACATGTGACATTTTCCATAGTGCTGGGGTTGCACCAACAATACTTAAACTTCCATATTAAAACAAATGATTGGAAATAGCTATTGTATTTTCATTCTTGAAATGTTACTGTTTATATAAAGCAATTGGCCCTTATTAAAATGATTGTACTTTTATATTGGTAATAAAAATTTAAAGCAATTGCAGAAAAAATATTCTCCTTAAAATCTGCTTATATAATAAAAGGAAGGATATTAAAATGCAGGAACATTTTAGGCTAGTGTCCGATCAGAGCTTTTCAGCTAGAAAATAACTGAATATGAGGTTCAGTGTACAGTATTTGAAAATTTCTAAGCATTTGTCAGCTCTGATCCTAATCCACAAGGTTAAATGTTCGTTCACTTGTTCATTAACTGTCTGTAAAAGCTATTGCAAAGCTATGTGTGACACATAGAGGGAATTCAACTGGGCACATTCCTCTAAATGTAACGCGGCCTTTGCACGATTACCGCCATCACGGTAATAGTGCGCGCGATTACCGCCATCACGGTAATAGTGCGCGCGATTACCGCCATCACGGTAATAGTGCGCGCGATTACCGTCATCACGGTAATAGTGCGCATGATTACCGTCATTACGGTAATTTCAACTTTGGCTTTTGCTCAAGAGCAGAAATCGGTGTTAAAATTACCATATTAATGGTAATAGATTTACCACGGCGGTATACTGGGGGGTATTGAAATCTCCCAATCAAAAGGCATGTACGTGAATTTTAATGTAACAGTACTTATTGACAGTGTTTCCTGTGCTAGCCCCAAATATACTTTTGCGGCACATGGTTTTCATATTACATTACTTTGTATTATTGGTTCATTTAGTGTTTAATTACCAGTGAAGAAAGTGTCTCTCAGTACACCAGCCTGACATGACCCTAAGGTATGAATATCATACAATAATCTTAGCTGCATGTGCAGACAAAGGGCTCAGTGCACAGTTATACACATGGTTCAGCATTGACACATTGGCACGTTGTCTCACACGTTTCCATGAGTTGTAATAACAATATAAAATTTTCAGTCATTTGGGAAAGTATGTGGGGGGGAGGGTCAGTTTACTATAGGAACACAGCCAATATACAAACATGATGTGGCACATGATGGCATGGATCTGGCACATGAAGTAGGCACAAAGGAACTACATGGCAGAAAACTCCAGGAACCTGCTCGGCCCACAGTTCATCAAATGAAGAGATGTGCCGTGCCACACTCAGGGGATAGCTAGTCATTTGTGGCCCTTGTAGTAAAAAATGTTAAGGGACCCCATGTGCCCTCCAACGATGAATAAACGCACATACACATGGGGTGCCTAGGTGTGGGCCACACAGGACTGGTCAGCAGTGGCTATCTTATCACAATTCTGCTATTATAAAAACCCCTCATACATATTCCTGTATATAAAGTCCCTCAGATTTAACAAACTACCCTTTGATTACCAGAGTACTGCAATATTTTTACACAGGTTGTCCACCTATAAATGACTACTTTATTCAATTGTCCATTACCTCTTGTAACTTTTACTAAATAGACAAGAAGAGAAGTATTGGAAAATGAGGACATGCACTGAAACTGGAGGGAAGTAGGTTCAGAGGAAATTTGAGGAAAAAGGACTTCACAGAAGAGTAGTGGGTAAGTGAAATAGCCTCCCATCAGAGGTGGTAGATGCTAATACAGTAGAGCAACTTAAACATGCTTGGGATAGACATAAGGATATCCTTATAAAGAATAAAGGATCAAATAAGGTTTGAGGTTACCATAGGTTAATAAAACAATGGGCAGACTAGATGGGCCAAACGGCTCTTATCTCCCAACAAAATCCTATGTTTCTATGTTTTTTACACTGATTGGTCCTGCTGAAGTTTTTTTGTGTTTTTCAGCTAGAGAATTTTTATATGAGCAGGCACAATTTCTTTTTGTTTCCCTATGGCAAAATAGAGCTCTTCTATAGTTCTCTGAGTCAGTTATAGGAGTAGACAATACATCGCCGGGTCCCTTAGCAGGATGTAAGGACCCAATGAAGTTGTTCTCACCTCTAGGGCTCCCCTCTCTGCTCTCAGTTGAGCAGAGTGGGGCCTCTTCTAAGCATGTGCCAATAGAAGAGACCTCCACTTTGATCTTTTGAGAGCAGAGAGGGGGCCTCCGGGGGGAGCTGGGGCCTGGGCGGGAGGAGGCGACCAAGCAGTGCCAGGTTCCCCTCACCTCCGGCCCACGGGGTAGTCACATCCCCCGCCACACTATAATTCCACCCTTGGTTGTATCCAGATATAAGCTTTGTGACATGTTATGAAAAGTTAATACATAATTTTCTTAGAGAGAATATAATTACTGAGGGCCTATATTCAATCTGTGCTAGTCTGTTAAAATAAAATAATCCAACTACTTTTCTAAATCCACTCGGTTCACTTGTGTTACAAAAGAAAAATACAAACAAAATAATAATCCTGTGTTGACAAATTTTTATTAAACTTCACGATACAAAGAACATAAATATTTTATCATCTGTAGCAAAAGAATCTTACTTTAGTCTAACTTGTTCTATACTTTACTAGTCAAACATAACATCTAATTGATTTTTAAGACCTACTTAAGGTACTAATGATGCTTAAGAATAGATTTTATATGGCAAAACTATCTCTACTGTAAATTTTAAACTTGATGGATCATTTGAGTTATCTTGTAGATTTTGCCACTTGCTAAAAAAGATCGTGTCCTGTAGGAGATTTGTCTAAGTGTTATATTCATTAAAACTTTATGTATTTAACCATACAGTTTTATGTTCAAATTGTTGGTGCATTACATTTGTAGAAGACATGGACTTTCTCTGGCTTATACATTTTCTCATTTCTAGTAATATAAAAGAAATAGTTGCGTTTATGACACTTCCATACTTAAAATATTTGAAGCACCCAGCACAACATTGTTCTCTCTGTTGACCGGCCGGCGTTTGATGAAGTCGTGAAAGGCATGTGCGCATATACACAACGAGTCATATGGGGTTTCTGCCCCTCTGTTCTTACTAAATTCTACTTGTTTATTTAGATTACAGCTGTTTTAAAAGGAACGCTAAGCATGCAAATGTGGTAGGTCTTGTGCAGTGAACGTCATGGATTAGATTGCAAGGTAAATACCTAAACTTTTAGCAGCTGTGATCGAAACTCAGAATAATCTACTGTTAAAACCTAAAGCATATGCTTCCTAAGGATTTTTCATGTACTGTATGTATAATGATATGATCACAGCATGTTCCTCCAGACACGCTAGTACTGTCAGATGGAGCCTTCCTGTACACTGATGTCTCTTACAATGTCCACAGAAATCTTCTGGTGGAAATGGACAATAGCTGAATATATTCCTTATTGTGTGTTACATATTATTGAAGTTTTACAATAAAATAATAAATAAGACATTGCAGAAGTAAAGCAGAGCAGTAATAATATACAATTAAATTAAAATTAAATAAAAGTATAAATTGACATAGGAACAGGCTTGAATTTGTGAGACGACCACATATGCCAGAACCCAGGGAGCTTGAACTGTAGGGGTGTCAGCGTTATCTTACCAACTCTTTGTTTCTTGTTTTTTTTTTAATGTTATGTAGGCTATGGTTGTCAGCAGAAAATTTTAAATAATCATTTTTGGGAGACGACTAGTGTCAAGGCATTTTTTGGTGTCATTCTGCTAAACGGGCAACATGGATGAGCAGGAGATGACGTGGGTGTAGTTAGAACAACATGTAGCCAATCAGAGCATTAGAATATTAACATCAGCTAACTTCTGCTTGCCAGTGTAGCTAGGCCGACATCTGAGCATCTAAATGGTAACACCAGCACAGATAATGTATGGAAATTGTGATGTTAAACATATCTCTATATATAATAAATGTAATACATCCAACCCACTAATTATTGGTAGGATACATGTATTATACAGAGAAGCAAAGGTGCCCCATTCTGCAATTCTTTTATTGCATTTTTATTATAAGGGTAATAAATATACTTTGTTTATCTGGAAAGAAAATGTAGTTCTTTATAAAAACAAACATATTGAAATATTTTTTCCTAAATGAGATTGCATCCCCCACAATAGCAGTTAAAATTGGCCTATCTGAAACACATTTAAGAATAAAATCTATTTTCTGAATGGTTACTATGGCTCACAGTACATTTGCACCTGACATGATGTTATGATTCGGTCAAAATAGTGGATTTAAAAACAAAAAGTGTCACTGTGTTTGGAAGGAAATAACCCCATCACTTTTTACTTTTCTTTTATCCATATGAGCTGTGTTTTAATGTTTGGCTATAACCCTTTAATGTGGAGTTTGTTGTTTGGTTTAGAGGTTGTAAAAAAACTTTACTCCACACTGTATCATTTTTAGAAAGAAAGAGCAAAATCCAAGACATTGATGAATAAAAGCTTTGTGATATTACAGATTTATACTTATGGCACTTCTGATATTGATATTATTTTATAATTCAGTCAGATTATTCTGTCCCTGAACGTTACAACACTGTATTAAGCATACTCCACAGCTTATGGGATGGCTGTACTATATACAGCTAGTAAATATTACCATCTTCCTGACTTCTAGCTGCTGCTCCCACTACTTTTTTGTTAATTTGCATACATCCCGACATACTAGAATAAAAATTGCTACAAAAACTTATGATGCCTTCAGTCTGCTGGACCACACTCTGATACAGCCAACACCTGTCAGAATTTGTCTCTGGTAGATACAATTGGCAAACATGTCCTGTCTGTGGGCTTCTATAATCATAGCATTTAGGTGCAAAATATCACAGCAACCAATCAGTTTTGTCTCTGCAAGTTAGACCATAAAAGCAAGTAGCTAATTGGTGACTTTAACAGGGTCTTTGATCAATTAGAGTGGTTGGTGGGCAAAATGTGGCCTGCGGTCTGCCAACAGCACGCTGAGACTTCACTTGCGGCCTC
Source organism: Mixophyes fleayi (assembly GCF_038048845.1). Taxonomy (NCBI): domain Eukaryota; kingdom Metazoa; phylum Chordata; class Amphibia; order Anura; family Limnodynastidae; genus Mixophyes; species Mixophyes fleayi. Next base: position 133,284,318 of record NC_134402.1, read on the forward strand.
CCCAATAGGCTGCTCCTATTCTTATTCTCTGCTTAATAAGTAGAGAATAAGCCAGTTCATGAATGTCCAGATGGACCCTGCACTGGCCTGGGGAGTGGTGAGACTCTTCTTACTGCTTTAACCCAGTGTCGCTGTGTGAGAATCGCACAGCTGTCTCTGTGATATTTTTTTGTTAAATTGGGTGGTAGAATATTTTCCATTCCTACCATATCATATCATATCATCCAATATTATTATTATTATTATCACCATTTGTTTATATAGCGCCACTAATTCCGCAGCGCTGTACAGAGAACTCATTCACATCAGTCCCTGCCCCATTGGGGCTTTCAGTCTAAATTCCCTAAAAACAGAGACAGACAGACACACACACACACACACACACACACACACACACACACACACACACACAGACACACAGACTAGGGTCAATTTGTTAGCAGCCAATTAACCTACCAGAATGTTTTTGGAGTGTGGGAGGAAACCGGAGCACCTGGAGGAAACCCACGCAAACACAGGGAGAACATACAAACTCCACATAGATAAGGCCATGGTCGGGAATTTAACTCATGATCCAGTGCTGTAAGGCAGAAGTGCTAACCACTATGTCACCATGCTGCCCAATATTAATAAATAGACCTCTTAGTTTTGTTCCTAAATTTTATATTGTAAATTTTGTTAAAACTTAACTGTACATCTGTACCTGAATCTTTCAGATGAGCAAAGAGCAACTGACATATCTATAGTATTTTAATAAATTGTTACAGTAAACAGTAACAGATTTTGATATGGTGACAGCCTCTTGGACAAATTAGTTATTTTTTTGCTTTGGCTCCACTTTTTTTCTCTTTTTTTTTAATATAATAGTTTACTTATAGACTGGACACCCTGTTAAAGGGTATTTCATCTATGTCCACTTGGCACCTGTGTTAGCTACAGTGCAATTCTGTGGCAGGAAATATATTCTACTGAACTTCCAGCGCTGGAGAATATCTGGTGCCAGATGCTAAAGCTTAGAACAATCTGAGGCCAACAATCTGTACTTAATATACCATGTAATAAAATGAAAAGAAAATAACATAATCGTATAATTAAATAAATATAAAAACTAGCAAAGGCAATCAGTTCTCTAGTGAAGGTAATATGCAAACACATGTCGCTAGCCATCAGCAAAAAATCAGGAAAATGTTAGCATATATTTCTTTCCTTTACTCTGTCTCTCCTTATCGTCTAGTACAATATGTGTCATCTAACACCAGGGTCATGAGCTATTTTACTTGTGACACATATAATATGGCACAGAAGGCCTAGATGCTGGATATAACACACAACACAGATGTGTCTGTCTCCCAGAAATATTAGAATTTTTATTTAAAAAGGACTGACCCCTGCCGCTGTGCGCAATAAACATGCTGGTTTTCAATGCAAGCTTTCTTGGAAGTATAAAAAAGTACAAGTCCATTTGTAATAATGTGAGCTATGAGCTTAATGTCAATATAGAGTGGAAGAAGTGGTGTTACACTACCACATGTACATCTATGAGAGGAACTGAATAACTGCACTGGCACCAGCAGAAAATGTCAACTAAAGTGAATGAAAACTTCTACTAGCTATTTAGTCTATCACAACTAAAATTACAACACATATTGACTTCTGGCAAAATGTGTATTTAAGGCAACCAAGCAAACAGTGCAATAAACATTGATCTTTAGCTGTGATATCGTGCGTTATACAGCTAAAAAAAGACTGGTCTGTGGAAAATATTCTGCTAGCTAGATTCCCTCTCACTCCCACTCTGATACATTCGATACTAGTAATTAACCAGTGGCCTTCCAATCTGGCACGTTGACATTAGCCTGCGGGACATAACACCTAGACAACTTTTTTTTTACAGTGAAATACCATTGCTGTTTTATCTCCCTCTCCTTGCCCTTGTACTTTATTAATAATATATTCAGATTATATCACCTGCTGCACAGTGGCACCATTTTCATCATTATCATATTTTATTTGTATTATATTTTTATTCCCAGTCCTTCCACTTATTTAAACATGGTCTTTGAAACTTTACTTGTCAACTTGATTTTTTGTGTATAATGAGTACAGACCGCATACGGCCAGTTACCACCAGGTATTCAAAGGTTTTTTGGGTGCTGCTTCCATTTCATTGCGTTCAAAGCATTTTACCACTCTTAGAAAAGCCCTTTAATCTCTATTGGAGCAGTGTGTACATACCCGCTAAGCAGAGTCATAGCAATGGGAAGGTAGACAGTGGCATTTTGCCCAGGCGATGGCATGGAAGGGCCACCAAGGGTGCCAACCACAACTTGAGAGAGAGTGGTCTCAATAGTTATTTGATGATGTCACAGTGGCTGCTGTCTGGGTGTTGCAGACTCAGTTAGTCACTATGAAATGTGCAACAGTCGAACAATGCCATGTTGGGTCCAGGTAGTGGCACAGCAATAACAGCAACCTGTTGTAATTGGTACATGAGAGTGCTAATCTGTTTGTCAGTCATAGAGATGAAGTAAGTACTTAAAGTTTCAATATATTTCTAAATTAATCTCACTGGAGACCTAATGTGATTACACTGTCTGAGCACAGTAAGAGCATTACTGCCACTACCACTTTGTATGTGGCATTAAATGATGTGATTTCACAGTCCAGGCTAGCGGGTACACTGACTGCGAGCTTGCCATCACCCACAAGGACCAGACCACCTCCAACTTTGCAGTAGCCACTTGTGAAGGCCTATAGTGCACCTGATGCCGGCCCTCCATCCTTACAGTCACCTGAACACCCCTCTAGAAGACATCCCCATGGTGTGGTGTGCACTCACAGTGATGACCTGCTCTCACTGCTGTTGTTTCTGGTTGCAGAAAATTTTGCAGTGGACAAGAACACTTAATTCTATTGACAAGTGGTACTTCTGCCCTCCTCTGTGAACCATATGGGGCTACAGAGTTGCTCCGAGCCAAGCTATAAAAAAAACCTGACTTGTCCATTGTCCAACCAATCTATGAGCGCTGTATTAGATTTTAGAATATTGTCAGTAGGTCTAAAGTGATGCTGCTAACTTACTAAAACCTTACCCAAGATCTAGGCTATGTTTGGAGAAAATTGACTTATCCTAGTCAGAGGAGACTAGGGGGTTAATGTATCAAGCCGAGAGTTTTCCGGCAGGTTTGAAAAACCAATCAGATTCTATCTATCATTTATTTAGTACATTCTACAAAATAAAAGCTAGAATCTGATTGGTTGCTATAGACAACATCTCCACTTTTCAAACCCGCCGAAAAACTCTCAGCTTGATACATTTACCCCTAAGGCTTATAATCTTTCAGGAATATCTCTCCACAGCTGGTGAATTATATGGCGTACCTTTTCAAATGATGGCTGATAATAACCTCCTGACTTGCCTACATTACTATTGTCCCCCATATAGAAGAGGGAAGAATTAGAGCCCAGAAGAATGATCTTGTGGTTGGAAAGATGACTAGGTGTATCTATACGAAAGACTTTCTCCTTGAGGACTGTTCATGCACTCACATCAAGATTAAAATCGTTTAAATTTGATATCATGTGAGAGCATCTAGAAACATCTTTTTATTGGTTCTCTACACTTCAATATATGCATATGTTTTTCTCCTCATTTAGAGGGATTTTCATACAAGTATTGATCCTCTGGAGTTGAATTCATTTGAAGATTGTTTTTCATTTGATTGACACTAACTGACACTTATTATTGTTCTTATTGTTTGTTCACTTTTAATGTGGTATACTTATTTATATGTTTTTTAAATGTTGCAAATTGAAGATATATCAACAATTGATCCACATTTTCATTTTTGCACTTAGCGCCTGGCAAAATACTTTTGGGGGCATATTCAACTACACGCGATGTTTCCCTGAACCTCGCGCCTGCACACATTTTCAACATGGCGGATTTCTCCTCACACCCCAAGGGGGGGGCGAAGAGAAGTCATTGATGTTACATCACTGCGGAGTGCCTTCATGACCGTTCCTCTGTTTGACTATTTGAATATGCCCCTTGATTTTTAATTTGTGATGTCAAATAAAAAAAATAATCTAAAGCTTTAACTACAAAGTGTTTTGCGTTGATCAGTATTAAGAATTCCTGAAAAAATCTATTTTAGTTACGTCATGTAAGAAAATAAAATGTGAAATTGCCAAAGGAAATTAATACTTTTTATAGCCTCTTTAAGTTTAACCAAAGTTTATTTGCAATTGTTGTGTACATTTTATATACAGTATTCTATAAGTGTACGTGAACAAGGGCCATTAAAAAGCATAGCCCCTAAAATACTTGGATATATATGATTTCAGTATTCTAAAAGTGGGCATCTGGAATACATTAAAATGAGTCAAAGTAGGATTGAATGACAAGGAATTGATGATTGACCATGATTACCCAGAACAATAGAGTGTTGGTGGTCTGCTCAGCAATCTCTTTAATTGGTTTTCGTAGTGCATTTAATTTTAGCAGAGTAGAAGTACCCACCTAACCAGACTGCTTAACTCCTAACACATCATCCAATACAACCACTGCCGGATTAGCTGGCCATAGTTCAAACTGTGCCCTGTCACCAGACAATAGGCACAGCAATTCCACCAGAATCAGACTAGCGGCAGAATTCCAATATCTTTTTTGGTGATGGGAGATTTCATACTCAAGGAGAAAGGGAGACAAATTAAATAAACTTGTTTGTCAAGGAGAATGGACATTGGCAGAAAAAACAAACAAATGATCTGTACCCATGGTAGAGGTGGGTGGTGATTTCCATACAGTATATTTAGAGGAATGGCAACTCAATACCATGCTCATGTTAACTGCTAGAAACTTAGATAAAGTTCAATTATTAAATTGCTTACATCAATAAGGAAATGACACAATAGCAGTGGAATCCACCCAGAGGAAACTGGCCCATCATAAGTAGAAGAAATGGTAGACTTGTACCTTAAGGTCATTTTAACCAGATTCTGTATTTGGCTGATGGATTGGACATGCCCATTACAGAGACCCTCTTTTGTCCAGGAATCAGTTGCTCAATATCTTCAGTATGAAGATGTGAGGTAGCCTTCATTCATTCATATGAACGCAATATTCCCTTTGTCACTATATGTAAGATGTTGCTGTGTGGTGAGGATATGTGTACTCCTAAGTATATATGGTGACTTTTATTGCCTGTACACCAGGCGGTCGTGATATTATAGTCACCAACCCATCATTTATGTTGAGAGTGTCAGATTTGTTGCATGGTTTTGGTGTCTAACCAATTTCAATTTTCTTCTTTAATGAAATTGTCACATCTGTTCTAGGGAGACATAAGTGGCATGATAGTAGGCTAGTATTTTATCTGTATATGTGTCATTGTTGAGAAAGAAGACATTTTCCTGAAAAAGAATATAGGGAAGGTTCTTACTTTCTACTCTTCTAGTTCCTCTAGATCCTTTTTGCTATGTTTATTTTAGGGATGTGCACCGGCGACTTTTGAGGTCTCGTGTTTTGTGTTTTGGATCCAGATTTTCATTATTTTTGGGGTTCGGATTTGTCTCGCAAAACACTTGACGAAAGGTCTCGGTTCGGATTTAAGGTTTTGGATTCGGATTTTTTTTGGAAAAAACATAAAAAGTTTAAAAATCAAGTTTTTGGGCTTATTTTCACTCCTATGCTATTAGTAACCTCAATAACATTCAATAACAAGCATTTCCACTAATTTACAGTGTATTCTGAACACCTCACAATATAGTTATTAGTCCAAAACGTTGCAACGAGGTATCTTTCTGGACTGCGTAGAGGAGTGGGTCACCACAATATATATTAAAAACCCTGAACTTTTATGAATCGCACCAATAAATGTACCTGGACTGCGTAGAGGAGTGGGTCACCACAATATATATTAAAAACCCTGAACTTTTATGAATCGCACCAATAAATGTACCTGGACTGCGTAGAGGAGTGGGTCACCACAATATATATTAAAAACCCTGAACTTTTATGAATCGCACCAATAAATGTACCTGGACTGCGTAGAGGAGTGGGTCACCACAATATATTAAAAACCCTGAACTTTTATGAATCGCACCAATAAATGTACCTGGACTGCGTAGAGGAGTGGGTCACCACAATATATATTAAAAACCCTGAACTTTTATGAATCGCACCAATAAATGTACCTGGACTGCGTAGAGGAGTGGGTCACCACAATATATTAAAAACCCTGAACTTTTATGAATCGCACCAATAAATGTACCTGGACTGCGTAGAGGAGTGGGTCACCACAATATATATTAAAAACCCTGAACTTTTATGATTCGCACCAATAAATGTATCTGGACTGCGTAGAGGAGTGGGTCACCACAATATATATAATAAGAAAACCATCAACTTGTATGATTCGCACCAATAAATGTAACTGGACTGCGTAGAGGAGTGGGTCACCACAATATATATTAAAAACCCTGAACTTTTATGATTCGCACCAATAAATGTACCTGGACTGCGTAGAGGAGTGGGTCACCACAATATATTAAAAACCCTGAACTTTTATGAATCGCACCAATAAATGTACCTGGACTGCGTAGAGGAGTGGGTCACCACAATATATTAAAAACCCTGAACTTTTATGAATCGCACCAATAAATGTACCTGGACTGCGTAGAGGAGTGGGTCACCACAATATATATTAAAAACCCTGAACTTTTATGATTCGCACCAATAAATGTATCTGGACTGCGTAGAGGAGTGGGTCACCACAATATATATAATAAGAAAACCATCAACTTGTATGATTCGCACCAATAAATGTACCTGGACTGCGTAGAGGAGTGGGTCACCACAATATATATTAAAAACCCTGAACTTTTATGAATCGCACCAATAAATGTACCTGGACTGCGTAGAGGAGTGGGTCACCACAATATATATTAAAAACCCTGAACTTTTATGAATCGCACCAATAAATGTACCTGGCCTGCGTAGAGGAGTGGGTCACCACAATATATATTAAAAACCCTGAACTTTTATGAATCGCACCAATAAATGTACCTGGACTGCGTAGAGGAGTGGGTCACCACAATATATTAAAAACCCTGAACTTTTATGAATCGCACCAATAAATGTACCTGGACTGCGTAGAGGAGTGGGTCACCACAATATATATTAAAAACCCTGAACTTTTATGATTCGCACCAATAAATGTACCTGGACTGCGTAGAGGAGTGGGCACTGGGCACCACAATAAAATATATAAAAAACCTTCAACAGGTCTGCATTACACTACACATACGGCTGCTCCTCCATCCTCTCCATCATATACATGTTGGAGTTTTAGCGTGTGACAACCTCTTGCTTTTGATAATGTCAGTGCATTTTGAATATTTTTCAATTTGCCCCACACCACTGAATGTACTTTATCTATGATACGCATCTATCTATCTTGACTGCGTAGTGTGGTGGCCCCGGTACACAATTTGGTACCGAGGCCACAATATAATTAAAAAACCCTCCACGTGTCAGAATTCCACCAAAAAAGGGTATGGACTGCGTAGTGTGGTGGCCCCGGTACACAATTTGGTACCGAGGCCACAATATAATTAAAAAATTGGGCATCAACTGTCACCGTTGTTTAATATCTGATACACCTAAATATGGACTGCACAGTGGAGTGGCCCCGGTAGTAAATTTGGTGCCGGGGCCACAATAAAATAAATACACCCTCAACTGGTCTGAATTCCACCAAACAAGTATCTGGACTGCGTAGTGGGGTGGCCCCGGTACCCAATTTGATACCGGGGCCACAATACCTCCTCCAAACATGGTACAGACAATTCGTCATTGAGATCCCATCAAGTATGTTAAAAACAGACAGGGTCGAAGTGTTATTGGTTGACTTTGTAAACCAAAAAACTGTCCCTGTTGCACATAGTCGTGCAATGAAGACTGACTTTTTCATTTAAAGGCACCATCTTTCAAGTGTAGTGTTTGTAAGTCTAAGTCATATTATACTTTTGGTAAAATTGGTTTATTTTGTTCCTCTTTATGGTAACTACTAATAGAATTAAAGTATTAAATAGAAGCGGCAGTTCCTCTTTATGGTAGTTAGTAATAGAATTAAAGTATTAAATAGAATTAAAGTATTAAATAGAATTAAAGTATTAAATAGAGTGGTATAGAGTTGTAGTGTGGTATAGATAGAGTGGTCCCCACAATATAATAATAAAACCCTCAACTGGTCTGAATTCCACCAAACAAGTATCTGGACTGCGTAGTGGGGTGGCCCCGGTACCCATTTTGATACCGGGGCCACAATAAAATAAATACACCCTCAACTGGTCTGAATTCCACCAAACAAGTATCTGGACTGCGTAGTGGGGTGGCCCCGGTAACCAATTTGATACCGGGGCCACATTACCTCCTCCAATTTCCAAGTGTAGTGTTTATAACATCTTAACACTACACTAATTCTAGCACGTCAAAACCTCTTGTTTTAAATAATGACAGGGCATTTAACTTTTGATTTAATTTATTGAATTTGTTGGCATTTTCTTTTACTTTTTGAACATGGCAAACGACTGTTGAATGGTCACATAATGCCAAAAAAAAAGTTGCAAGATGGAATTGTCCTTGGGCCCTCCCACCCACCCTTATGTTGTTGAAATAGGACATGCACACTTTAACAAACCAATCATTTCAGCGACAGGGCCTACCAAACAACTGTGGCTGAAATGATTGGTTTGTTTGGGCCCCCACACCAATAAAACAATTCATCTCTCCCTGTACAAACTAAACAGGCTCTACTGAGGAAAGATGTCGTCCTCATCCTCAACCTCTGATTCCTCTCCCCCTACAGTGTGTACTTCCTCCTCCTCACACATTATCAATTCGTCCCCGCTGGACTCCACAACCACAGTCCCTCTGTACTGTCTGTGGGGCAGTGCTGTACTTCATTGAGGAATTGATTATTCATTTTTATAAACATCATTTGTTCAACGTTGTGAGGAAGCAACCTCCTTCGCCGCTCACTGACCAGGTTCCCCGCTGCACTAAAAACTCTTTCCAAGTACACACTGGAGGGGGGACAACTCAGTTAAAAAATAGAGCCAGTTTGTACAGGGGCTTCCAAACTGCCTTTTGGAGTTCTACCACGTCACTACCTCTAGTTAATTTAGATTGCAAGGCTTGTAAATATAAATACTTTGAAGATAAAAAAGCAGGCTGCACAGACTGAGGAGCAAGAAAGTGAAATTAAATGGACCACGTTACTTTGGTGGCTATCTATGCCCCCCCCCCCCCCCCGCCCTACACTTGTAGTTGAATATAAATAAAGCAGCCTGCATAGACTGTAGAACTAGAAATTCAAATATACAAAGAAATGGACAAAGGCAGTTTGGTATCTGTCTGCATCAGATCCCCTCTCCACTAGGAGTAAAACAGAAAACTTTTCAGCCGTTATATAATCTAGAATATAAATAGAAATTGAGAAAGGCAATTTGGTATCTGTCTGCATCATAATCATCAACATCCTCCTCAGCGCCAGCTACATCAATATCCTCCTCCCAGTGTACAACATTCACACCTTCATTAGCCAAATCTGTAACTGGACTGTGGGTGATCCTTCCAGCATATGCAGAGGGCGTGCTGCAAATGCTGGATGGAGTCACCTCTTCCCGTACAGTGATGGGAAGGTCAGGGTTCACAACCAACAACACCCTTGGACTCGCCTTGGGGATTTGTGATGTCATCTGTTTAGAAGGCAGAGTTCTTTGCTGTTTTGTTGTTGCTGCTGACAGCATAACTCTCTTAAATTTTTTGTAGGGGGGGGGAGGAGGGCTTAGATCCTTGGGTGAAGCTGGACCACTAGTCATGAACACGGGCCAGGGCCTAAGCCGTTCCTTGCCACTATGTGTCGTAATTGGCATATTGCCAACTTTACGTTTCTCCTCAGATGATTTTAAGTTTCTTTTTTTGCTGTTTTTTGAGAACTTGGGCTTTTTGGATTTTACATGCCCTGTACTAGGAGATTGGGCATCGTGCTTGCCAGACGACGTTGATGGCATTTCATCGTCTATGTCATGACTAGTGGCAGCAGCTTCAGCATTAGGAGGAAGTGGGTCTTGATCTTTCCCTACTTTATCCTCCAAATTTTTGGTCTCCATTATATGTAGCACAAGATACTGCAGAATGTGTGAACTTGGTAATATTGCAGTACCAATGGACTTATACTGCTGGATTGGTTTTGCAAATTTGGTTATAATTATATATATTTTTTTTAATTTTTAATTTTTTATTTTTTTTTACTTTTTTTTTATTTTTTAAAAACTTGGGAATAATGGGGAAATAACTATGCCCTTAGAAGCACAGAGCACAGGACACAGTACCACTGGACTGAACAGGACACGGCACAGGACCCAGCAGCACTACGGAACTCAGCAGGACAGAGCACAGGACACAGCACCAATGGACTGATACTGCAGAATGTGTGAACTTTGTAATATTGCAGTACCAATGGACTTATACTGCTGGATTGGTTTTGCAAATTTGGTTATAATTATATATTTTTTTTTTTATTTTTTTTTTTTTTTTACTTTTTTTTTATTTTTTAAAAACTTGGGAATAATGGGGAAATAACTATGCCCTTAGAAGCACAGAGCACAGGACACAGCACCACTGGACTGAACAGGACACGGCACAGGACCCAGCAGCACTACGGAACTCAGCAGGACAGAGCACAGGACAAAGCACCAATGGACTGATACTGCAGAATGTGTGAATTTTGTAATATTGCAGTACCACTGGACTTTTACTGCTGAATGTGTGAACTTGGTAATATTGCAGTACCAATGGGCTTATACTGCAGGATTGGTTGTGCAAATTTTGTGGTAATTAAAAAAAATTAAATTAGTTTTTGGTATTTTTTTAAATAACTTTTTTTTATTTTTTTAAACACAGGGGAATATTGGGGAAATAACTATGCCCTTAGAAGCACAGAGCACAGGACACAGCACCACTGGACTGAACAGGACACAGCACAGGACCCAGCAGCACCACTGACCTCAGAAGGACAGAGCACAGCACACAGCACCACTGGACTGATACTGCAGAACACAGCACAGCACAGCACAGCACAGAACTAAACAGCACAGCACAGAACTAAACAGCACAGCACGAGATCTACCAGGACAGAGGACCACCTAACACACCCTCCCTCTACCCTGATCAATGCCCGAGTGAAGATGGCGGCGACTAGCGGGGAATTTATAGGATCCGAGTATCGCGAGATCCGACAACGGGATTATGAGTCAGAGCCTCAGTTTCAGATTTGAATTTGGCGCCAATACCCGGATCTGTCTCGGATCCGACTCGGATCGGCAACGTTCGGGTGGGCTCGGATTTCAGAAATCCGAGTGCGCTCATCCCTAGTTTATTTGTTTTATTTCTTTTTAGATAGTATATATTTAATAATTATTTTAGCAGCTTTATGATTTGGTTTTATCATTCTTTTGTGAAAGTAACTGATAGGGAGTGGCTTACTATTAAGTTTCCTCTTGAATATTGGGATGCATAGTGGTTTTTTGAGCCTGTGGTAAACTGTAGGCTTTAAGACAATCTACAAATTAAAATAGCTATGTGCCAGAATTCAAGATATGACCGATGAGATCCTCAGAACACTCTGAAAGAACAGCTAGTCAACATTCCTGATGTTACCAAAAGTTATTCTCTCTGTGACTGTTGGGCCTATTTATCAAAAGGAGAAAAACCCATCTGCAATGAAAATAAGTCACCCCCTCCAGAGAAAAAAATTGCATACATTATAATAAAACATTACATTTATCAGACCCTCCCAATTCACATTACACCACCCCCCCCAGATACATTATGACACCCCCAGCCCACTGTACTTATCTATGCTTCTAATGCTGCTGACATTCCTGTAGAGTGAGCAGGGAAGCTCTTAGTCTCATGAGATTAATAAATCTCGTGAGACTTAGAGCTCCTCGGCTTGCTCTGCAGGCTGTGCCCTGTCCGGGACAGAGCGCAGATCCTCCTGCTGACCAACTGGATTAAGGCTCGGGGGGCCCGGACACTTAAGTCAGGGGGGCTCCTATGATGTAATTTGGCTATTAGACAAATTTTTGACAAATACAAAGGCAACACTGTGTGCACTACTGTTAGGTGCATGCAGTTCTGCCTTAACAAGCAGTACAGTGTGAAGCAGAACATATCTCCCAACTGTCCTTGTAGTCAGACCAAATCCTGACTAAGTGGGAGAGTCACCCACCAAATTCAGAACAGTTGGCAGACTGTACTGGTCTCTCCTACCTGTCTTGTCATGGTCACCACTTGTGGCTGCTGGTGTCTTTAGATCAGTTGCTGCTTGTCTGGATCCTGGAATGTTGGATGCCCTATTTGGAGAAAAAAAATGAGCAGATCAAATTTAGCCCTGGTGTTAAATCAATATACCATCCATGTTTTAAAATTAGGCCTCACTGCAGCCACAACATTAAAATACTAGTATTCACATTTAATAAATACATCTATTTCCCTCCAACTAGCCCTGACATTAAATAGTATTCCCATTTAATAAATAAAACTATTTCCCTCTCTCCAAAGCACCCCAAGATTAAATTAAAAATCCAATCACCCCATCTGAAATTGATAGGCCCCACTATTAAATTGCCCCCCCACCATCACCCCACAAATAGAATAGCACCCAATAATTAGCCCCCACCTGCAATTCCCTATTAGATTAATAGTGTACCTCCCACATTATATTAAGAGCTACTCATACACACATTATTGTCATACACCGGCCCTCACACACACACATTATGGTCATACGCTGGCCCTCACACACATACTATAGTTATACTGTTACACACATACACACTATAATCATACCCTGTCACACACATACTATAGTTATTCTGTCACACACATACACACTAATATCATACCCTGTCACACACACACACTATAGTTATACTGTTACACACATACACACTATAATCATACCCTGTCACACACATACTATAGTTATACTGTTACACACATACACACTATATTCATACCCTGTCACACACACACTGTCACACAAACTACCCCCCCCTTACCTTGTGCGCTCCGCGGCGCTGTGTACAGTCTCTCCTATCACATTGGACGGCACCTATCACATGGTGCACGTCCCATGTGCCATCTCCAGAGCCATTCATAGGAGCGGAGGGAAGGAGGAGGGGACGCGCGGCCACCAGGAAGTAAGTGTAGTGCCGACCCCACCGTTCAGCGCACAGACTGTCATGCCGAATTCTGGCATGACAGTCTGTGTGCTGAGCGATGGGGCCGGCCAGCTGGCAACCGGCCCATCTGGCCATCGGCCCTTCTGGCATTTGCCAGAAGTGCCAGATGCCAGATTGTCACTGACAATGCTTCACTAGTCACTGGATGAAGATAATGGCAAATATTTTGGGTTAAAGCCTAATTGCTGAAATTTGCCTGCCTCTAAAGAGAGGGAAGGAATTTGCCTTCACTCAGTTTACCCTATACTTTTACATTGGTCAGATGTATAGCATTAATAAAGAACCCCACCCAAAATTGTAAAACTTACAATCTAGCATTGAATGTAGTGTACGTACTTCTGATGAGCTGTTCAGATCTGCTGATGCCTCCAATGGTTCTCTTTCCTTCCCATTGCTGTTTGCACTGTAGATGCCCCTTCCTTGTGTATTGCCCATTAGCGTTCCCTGAGATGTACAAAAGGGAGACGGTCCAACCAAAAATATTGCTGACAATGAATATTGACACTGGTCCTCACATGTGTAGATATATAAATCTTTATAACTAGTTTAATCATAATAGCAGATTCAATCCATAGTATGTCATACTTGCCAACTTTTGAAAATTCATTTCAGGGAGAAAATAAAAACCAAGGTGGGCGTGACCAGCTCCGCCCACTGGGCGCAGCCATCTACGCCCACTGGGCGTGGCCAGCTCTGGCCACGTACCGCCCACATACCATATAGTTGTGCCTCATGTTCATATTATTCCACAGTAATGCCCCCAGTTCCTATACAACACAAAATGTGCAGCAGTTCAGTGTTGTGGAGATGTGCTGCATTGAGAGCCGCTCAATGTGCCACAGTGCAGGGCGCTGCACGCCGAGGGTTGCCGACCCCTGAACTAAAGTGTCTTCCACCATTGGAACAGCTTACAAAGCAAATTGTGTATGTGCAAAATAAAAATGTTAACTCTTACCTTCTCCTGGTTGGCTGGTAAGGCCCAGATGTACTGATATCTGACGCAGAATGCTGTCCAAGAGCAAATGCAGAATATCTAAAGGAGTGGCACAAATATTAGATTTAAGAACAGAGCAATAAATGATACATCACTCACCTGTTACACACTGACATGGGGTGCAGCGGTAATCTCACAGGGGTGCCACAGTCAGGGTAAGTGGTATGCAGGGCGGAGGACTACTTAGTAATTATTTAGGCTTAGGGATGTTTTGAAAAAATAGATATGACTGGGGAAGGGGGTTATACATCCAAAAAGGTTGTGTCTCCATATCACCCACGGCTCTACATATATATATTAAATTTAATTATCCCTAGTGAGGTTTGATTAAATAAAAAAAAATCTGCAGCCTGTTCTACTGCAACCTGCCCACGGAATCGCGTCATATTGTGCCCACTAACCCAAAACTAAATGAGGCAACTGCGCTATTTCACAACAGGGGCCATAATAGAAATATAAAGATGGCAAGTATGCACTTCCTGTTGAAACATACACAAACTTTGTAATACTGAATGAGTATTTACTTTCTCTCCAGGTTTTCATTGACACCACACTTTACTAACAGCCTCAAAAATGAAAATATTTGTGACCACATACTGCGAAGTTGATGCAGAATTATTTACATACTATATATTATACAATGCTTTCACATCAGGCCCAGTTTACAGTCTATATTCCCTATTATATGGATAGAATCAACCAATGTTCAAAAGAAATAAAACATATCAGCATTTCCTGCCCATTAAAAAGTAACTTTCATTAATTCAGTTAAAATAAAATGTATTTAATAAATCATCCAACCAGGCAGCTTTTTATTAATATTAATGTTTTATACTTATAGTGCTTGAAACTTACAGCTGAGTTACTTGCCACCTCCGTATAGCACAATTAGATGCTAATTGCCTCTTTGTATTGTTATATAATATAGTATGGGCAAGCTCACACATACAAGATGCCTCCTCACTTACTGGTCTAGGACTCCAGGCTGTATATATCCAGAGGGCAGTGTGGGCGTGGGAGCTCCGTGCTCCGCAATGGCCGAGGGTCTTCTGGGAAAATAGCAGCGCCGCGTCATCACGCCGATGACGTCACCGGCGCATGCGCACTTTGGCCACAATGAAATCGGCAGCAAAAATTCGGCAACCATGTAGTATGTACCATATCCATATGCCTGATTTACATTGTTCTATTTTATAGTTTTGTTCATGAGGTTTTCCAGATTGGAGATAAATAGGCTGCTAATCACTCTATTTTGCATACAGAAATGTATTTTTCCCACATTAATAGCATAAGTGTTTTGTTCATCACACACTGCAGGCCTGCAAGCAAATATTTGCTGTAACAATACTAATAAGGATGACTTTGCTTAAAGAATTGTTTGCGAATAAGTGGGTGAGAAGAATGTGACTTTTCCTGCAAATAACTCCCATGACTCACTATAGGAGGTAATTGAAATGATTTACTATGTATTCCAGCAAGGTGCGTATGAAAGTTAAGCAAGTATTAATCGTGCAAAATATCCCAATAAAAACAAATATATTTTCTTAAACTTACAGTGCATGTTGCTAAAATTAGAGACGGAGCAAGGTCTCAGAATACAGGCCTAACTCCTACCTGTGCCAGGCCTAATGCCAATCTGCTCTCTAGAAGCCTAGTACCTGAGTTATGTGTCCACAGGCTAATACTGTCATTTAAATGATGCCACAGGCTAATCCTGTCATTTAAATGAATACGTCCCAAAGAAAAAAATACAATGAGCCTCCAACACCTAAATGCCCCTGGCCTTATGCCCACTACTGAAGCATGGGACTATTGTCCGAATGTAGGCAAGGGCGTCGAGCCCAAAGTGTGCAGAAAAAACAGAGTTCAGACGTGGGCCTGGGAGAGGGCTGCTTAAGGGCCCTACCTTACTCTGGCACCTGTCTTTGGCAGCAGGGGAGAATCGTGATACTGCTTTGCCATCCCCCTGCTGCTTCTTCGTGATGGAGTCTTCAGCGGTCTTCTGGCTTGATCCCGCAGTTCTCCAGCTCTGCGCTATCTATCACCGTCTTTTCTTTTTCTCTCCACAAGTTATGTTTCTTGACCACGGGGTCTTCTCGTTTTCTCCCAACATCTTCGTTCTTGATCGCAGTGTTGTCTCTTCGGGGGCTCTGTGGTTGCAGATCGATGATGTGACGTGCACTGACTGTCTTGCCGTGGCACCAAAAATTCCAATAGCAGGAGGTAAGCCTTGATTAGCTCAACGTCCTGGCCACTGATTGGCTGACAGCGAGTGATTTCCGACCCAACTGCATGCTAACACAGATGTATCCAATCCAAGTCCTTGGTTTTTTGTAAGTATGCTTGGTGTCAGCTATATCATTTGCATCAGCTACAGGGCAGGTGTAAGAGCCAGCTGATAGTGATGACTGACACGGCATAGTCTTTTCTTTAAAAACTACACGTATTCGTGCCACTACGTGCAACAGAACATGTTTATGCAAGTAAGATAGACTACGAAAACACATTTTATGTACAGTATACATTGAAAGCATCCTTATTTATGTATTTAATGTTAAAAACAGACATAATTGAAAAATGGATATTTTTATTAACGATTATACTGTTAAGAGTTGTTCGTTTATTTTATAATAAAACTTTTTTA
>NC_134402.1:135108972-135185549 GCF_038048845.1 Mixophyes fleayi
TGAACTACTTAAGACTAAGGAATCTTGGCGGGAAGAGCCGAGCATACCCCCTGGAGAGGTGACCCCCTCCTTTGGATTCCTTAGGATGAACTAGCCAATGACTGACAACCCCTTGGACCTTCCTGAGACCTGGACCAATAGATGCAAGCTATACCATCTTCATTGTATTACTGTATTTTTGTGTGTATATAAGCAGCAGCTTCACATCTAGTGTGCAGACATCTTGTCCCCAGACTTCAGGATTGAATGCTGCACACTGGATCCAGAGCGCCTGCGATAAGTAACGGCTGTATTTATTATCACTTCGCTTGAGCATATTATTCTACTATTTGCGAATAAATCTTTGTGCGTTGGAAACACAAATCGAGGTTCGACAATCGTTATTGGTTAGCGACAATATGCACATAACAATTTGGGGGCTCGTGAGCTTTGGAGGTTTCGTTGCCGATGATACGCAAGACCAACGGATTTCGGTTCCGCAACAAAGGGTGGAGACGCGGCATTATATACGGGTAAGAACGCAATGTGTTCAAAACCTGAATTTTTCTGTGTTGTGAAACCGAATGTCTGTTTTGCATTATCTAGGGCACGCTAACTAGAACCTAGGGACAAAAGAGAAAACTGTTTCTTTTTACTGTCATTGTGCGTTTTAACTGTATTGCATTGCTTAGCGTATGTGTATTTCCTGCTGTGCGTACGCGAACTTCCGGTAGATTTGCCACGTGGTTAAACAATCGTTTTGATAGTTATTATATGTGCATAGTATAATTACTTGTGAAAGCCTCCGAGACATTATTACTATTGTTGGGAACTTTTGATTTTCTGCGCAGAAAAGGTGTATAGTGTGTGATTTTGTAACGTAGGTACACTGTTTATTATTCATTGTGCTCAGTTGCTGTCTGACGAGGCGTATGGCCCAACTGAAGGACGGTATACAGGGCAGGTATACCGAATGCGAAAACAGGGTTTTCGCAAAGCGCTACCAATAGATCGCAAGGTTTGCAAATAATTAGTATTGGTAGGCAGTGCGATCTAACCGCACCGTTAGTGCGAATTGGTGAAGCAGCTAGGAGGAATTACATTGGAAAGGCTGGTTGATTGTATCGACTTTGTTCTCCCGGTTATAATAAACTCAACACATTTTGTGGTTTAGCCAGGGTATCGAGGAGCCGATAGCCCTTGGGTCCCACTGTGATATTGTCCGAGTTAGGGGTCCTTGTTTAATACAAGAGGAAGTGAGTGGACGCGGCTTGAGCAAATACGTCCATGGCCAGTAAGAGATCTCTAGCGGTAGAGTGTTTGTAGCAAATTGTTGAAAGCGTTCTGCATAGATTGGTGTTGTTCAACATGGGTGCTAAGCATACGCTAGAGATGGTCAGTGTACTGCCTAAGGAAGGTCCTATTGGTTCAGCGAGGTTTCTCATGTGTAAGAAATATGGTGCATACGCAACTGCGTATTGTGACACGTGGGTCAAGATGACCAAAGATTGTGATAGGCCTTTCCCAACAATAGGAAGTTTTAATGCAGAGGTACTAAATACTGTAAAGGATAAAGTATGGTTGATCAAGTCAACGAAAAAGAGAAAGAGACATAATGATTGTTTAAAATTGTGGCAAATGGAAGGCAACACGTGGCAGAGCAGCGAATGCAAACCGGAAGTAGGCGTGGCGAAAAGCGCGCGCACGGCGGAAGTAGCCATTGAGAAGCGTGGCGAACTCAGCGCAAGCGCGCCCCCGCCACCTTATGTGGCGGGAGCGGTAAGTACAGCCGGTAGTAAAACTGAAAAAAGAAAAATTGCTAAGTTGTATCCTGTTTTAAGCCAGTTTAAATCAAGTGTATCTGAAGATGAAGATGAACCCACTGTGATTTCGGCCATTGCCCATGCTGTTAGTGTACTAGAGGCTCAGCGCAAGTATGAGAAAATGGCTGAGATAGGTGAGAGTAGCGTGATCACTAGGAGTAAAAGCGTTCTAAATCTTGAACCAGCAAATCCTGTAGTGTCCCCTGAAGTCAGTGAACCAGAGGGTGCGTACCCAGTCCGCACAATATCAGTTCCCAATGGGAAACCGGATAAGGATGGTGTAGTTCCTTTAAGAAATGTTACAATGCATTGTCCCTGGACTAGATCAGAATTGCGTTCCATTATGACTGAATTCCCAGATCCTAGAAAGGAGTTAGCTAAATGTCAGAAATTTGTTAAAGACTTAGGAAATGCCCACGAACCAACCAATAAGGATTGGCGTGTAGTGTTGAGGGCGTGTCTTCCTCCCAATACGAACATACAAAAATTTATTGAAGATTGTGTGTTGAAGGAAGATGACACTTTGACTGATGAGATTAACCAAAAGAATATAGAACAAATTGTCAAACACTTAGCCATCTATTTTCCGGTAGTAGTAAATTGGAATAAGATTTTCACCATTAAGCAAAATAGTGAAACAGCAGCAGATTACTTCATTAGAACTATAGCAGCGATAACACGGTTCACTGGGATATCCAACATAGGGGAGGACCCACATCATAGGGAAGTAGCTGTAGGAGTATTAATGGATGGCCTTAGAGAAAATCTAAAAACCAGAGTACAAACCACATTACCTAATTGGAGAGGCATCACAGTAGATTCTCTCAGGGAGTCTGCTGTGGAGCACGACAAAAACCTTTTTAGACAAAAGGAGGAGAAAGGTGATAGGTTAATGACGGCGAGTATACAGGCTCTAGAGGGGATGCATACACGACCACCAGCATACAACCCACATAATAAGAAACATAGAGTGATCAGATGTTTCAATTGTAATGAAGGACACATGAGGAGGGATTGTAAAAAAGACAGATACAGCCCTAGAGGTGGGACACATAGATATCCTCCAAGGAAAAATTCACATAGAATCGAAGACTCACATCTACCCGCACATATTATAACCACAAATATTGCGCGGGAAAATGATAGTCAGCGCTAGGGGTCAGGTCATACCTGTAGTCTACAACCAGTGAGGTTAACTGAGAGTCAGAGTGAAGAACCAACAATGATAGTTGACATAGCTGGTAGGAAAGAAACTTCTTGTAGATACAGGGGTGGCCCGGTCTGTGATAACCTCTCCTTTCAATCTACAGGTGACCAGTAAAACAATTCCAGCCATCGGGGTAACGGGAAAAGTGTTGCATTATCCACTAACTAAACCAGCTGAGGTTACTATCGGGCCCCTGCATACCAAGCATTCGTTTCTCTTGGTTGCGGCGGCTCCTACTAACTTGCTAGGGAGAGACTTGTTATGTAAAATGGGATGTGTCATATACTGTACTTCTGATGGTGTGTTCTTAGATATACCGGAGAAGGTCGCACATGAAGTACAGGATATATTGGACACCCCTCAAAGGTTAATTTTACACTCTCCTGTTATAGAACAAAGTCCATCTCAAGTAAAGGGGATGTTGCTGAAAAATACTAGGTTCACTATGGACCAGAGATGGACAGGACACTGGACTGATGGCAAACGTAGTCCCTGTCATGGTCAATCTAAAAAGTGGTAGGATAGCTCAAAAAATCCCACAGTATCCATTAAAACCGGAGGTGGAACTAGGGGTATATCCTGTTATTGAGAGGCCGTTACAACAAGGGATTTTAATTCGTACAGCCAGTACAGCAAATAGTCCCATTTTCCATGTGAAGAAGAATGGGGGGAGGGGCTATAGATTAGTCCAGGACTTAAGGGGAATTAATAAAGTTGTTGAGAGCCAATTCCCCGTAGTGCCGAATCCAGCTGTCATCCTCATGCAGATTCCACCGTCTGCCAGTCATTTTACTGTCATTGATCTATGTTCTGCTTTCTTCTCAGTCCCTCTTCACCCTGACTGCCAATACCTTTTTGCATTCTCCTACAGGGGAGTGCAATACACATGGACCAGACTACCCCAGGGGTTCATTGACAGCCCCAGTATTTTCTCCCAAGCCTTACATGACTGTTTGCAATCCTTTCAACCCCACAATGGGTCTGTTCTAATTCAATATGTGGACGATTTGTTGTTGTGCTCTGATTCTTTTATGTCATGTTTACATGATACTAAATTGTTGTTGCTTCATCTTTCACAAACAGGGCACAAGGTGGCAAAGGATAAATTACAGCCATGTCAGACTAAGGTCAAATACTTAGGACACTGCCTCACTAAGGGGCTAAGACACCTGACAACCAACAGAATTGAGGCCATACAACACATGACTCTGCCGCAGAGCCAGAAGCAGATTCGTACTTTCTTGGGGATGTGTGGATACTGTAGATCCTGGATCCCAGGTTTTTCTATTCTGGCATTACCATTGCAGGAGCTAGTCTCTTCCTCAAAACCAGAACGTGTTGTACACACAGAAGAGTCAGAGCAAACGTTCTTTAATCTTAAAGACAGTCTGACTAAAGCACCTGCATTGGGAATACCTGATTATGAAAAGCCTTTTGAGCTATTTTGTACAGAAGCTGATGGTTGTGCAGCAGGTGTCCTCGCACAGAAACATGGTGACGCTAGCAGACCGGTAGCATACTACAGTGCACAATTAGACAATGTGGCAAGATCACTCAACATGTCTCAGAAGCGTAGCAGCTACGGCTCTTCTGGTAAGTAAGAGCGAGGACGTAGTATTAGGACATAATTCAACTATCTATACACCCCATGCTGTATCAGCTCTGTTAAATTCAGCCCAAACCAGACATGTTTCTTCAGCTAGATTCACAAAGTGGGAACTAGCCTTGATGGCACCCTCAAACATCACCATCAAACGATGTAGCACCTTAAATCCAGCTACATACCTTCCCTATGTGTCTCTAGAGACACAAAGGGTGGGAGGTGAGGAGACCCTGGTTGATGATGAGTTAGACAAGAATACTGACACGCATGACTGTATGGAACACCTGAATCAGACCTTTACTGCAAGGCCCGACATACGTGACACCCCCTTAGAAAATGTAGATTTTACGTTTTATACAGACGGAAGTTGCCATAGACAGACAGAGACAGGAGAGCTATGTACTGGTTACGCTGTTGTAGACGATCAGGATGTGGTAGAAGCTGCACACCTTGGCCCACCTCACTCAGCCCAGGTGGCGGAACTAGTAGCACTAAGGAGAGCGTGTGAATTGGCAGAGGGCAAATCAGCCAATATATATATACTGACTCTAGGTACGCCTTCGGGGTAATGCACGATTTTGGGGCCCTTTGGCGTCTTAGAAACTTCACGACAGCAGCAGGTACACCAGTGGCACACTCACAACACATAAAAGGACTTCTGACAGCGATACAGTTACCCAGAACAGTATCCGTCATAAAGTGCAAAGCCCATACCTTTGAAGAAGACCCAGTGTCATTGGGCAACAACAGGGTAGACGAAGCTGCTAAATGGGCAGCAGGGCAACCTATGACTGTATCGACCGAGACTATGATGGTTTTTCAGACATTAGACATGCAGAAATTAATTGAAATGCAAGATTTGTGTTCCCTGCAGGAAAAGGCGGTCTGGAAGGCGAAGGGATGTGGTCAAGAGTCCTCAGGACTCTGGAGGGATGGACAAGGTAAGCCTGTAGCTCCCCGAACATACTATCCAAGCCTCGCTGAAGCAGCACACGGCCTGACTCACCTGGGTAAAGAAGGTATGTGCAAACTGGTGAGAGCATACTGGTGAGCTCCCGGATTTTCCTCTCAGGCTGGTAAGAAAGCAATGTCATGTCTTACTTGTTTGAGGAAAAATGTTGGGAAAACTATTCCAACTGAGCCTTCCCACATCCCTCCTACAGACGGACCTTTTCAGGTAATACAAATTGACTATATCCAATTACCACCGTGCAGGAATCTAAAGTATGTGTTTTTGTGTATTGATGTGTTTTCCGGTTGGGTAGAAGCATATCCGGCAGCCACTAATACTGCTGTGTTCACTGCAAAGAAAATTGTACAAGACTTTGTGTGTAGGTTCGGTATCCCTAGAATCATTGAAAGTGATAGGGGTACCCATTTTACTGGTGATATCTTCCAAAACATGTGTAAACTCATGGGAATCGGTAGCAGACTTCACACCCCTTACCGACCACAAGCCAGTGGTAAGGTGGAGAGAGTAAACGGTACTATAAAGAACAAGCTTGGTAAGATAATGGCTGAAACTGGGTTGGCATGGCCTGAGGCTTTGCCATTGGTCCTCCATAGCATTCGGACCACTTCTAGACCTCCTCTTAATCTGTCCCCCTTTGAGATACTGTTCGGACGACAACCTCATTTGAAGTGTAATAATGAAGTGACTGTACAATATCTTATAAGAATGAGTAGAGAGCTGAAACAACAACAACAAAAACTAAAAATGCTGTCACCTGGTATGCCAGGAACGAATGTCATGATGTTGAACCTTGAGACTGTTATGATCCGCAATTTCTTACGTTCAGGTTGTTTAACAGACCGTTGGGAAGGCCCGTACCAAGTGCTGCTGACCAGTACTACATCACTGAAGGTTGCAGAGAGAGACACTTGAGTCCATTCCACCCACTGCAGGAGAGTCCACAATCCGGAGAAAGTGCAAGATAAAGCTAAGACCAACGACATAGATCTGTCACTCGTGAGTCTGTTCCGGGAGACCTAAAGCCTGCAGTCGAGACACCTGAACCAGAGACGTTGCCCCAGAACTATCTTTCCAGCAATGGAGTGGTGGTTTTTGTTTTTCTTTTGTTCCAGGATTTTCCTTGTTTTTATTTTTTTTAGGACATTCTATTTTTGTGAAGGAGGATGGAGGACGGAGGAGAGTTCTGGGAGTGATACGGATGAAATGGAGGCAGAAGAAAAGTTATTAGGATACTCAGAGCAGCCCATTATCAAACTTGGTCCGGGGGTTATGAAAAGGTCTGCTAGCTCAGGAACTCGGAGGCAGTGTGAGGGGCTATTGTCTGATGAGTATTGTATCTGCAAGTTCTGCGACTTCCTAGTTGAAGAGAGATGCATCAAACGATGCCAGTCCCCCAGTACTCTGAATATAGGCGGGCATCCTTTGGAGGATTATCACTCCCTAGTGGGTAAGGTGCTAAACCAAACCGAGTGTTGGGTGTGCTCTCACGTGCCGCAAGGGCAGCATAATATAGGACTAGTGCCATTCCCTCTAAACATATCTGAAGTACTCGAATTGAGGGGTGGGAGGCCCATAGACGGGAGGTACAATAACACTAGGTCCCCTAGTCTGACGCTTCGACAATACTCCATAGGCAGATCTTTGCTGTGCCTAAATATATCTCATGCAAAGCGCCTGGAGAATTGGGAGGCTGACCCATCAGATCAGACAATGGCTCGCCACACTCATTTTAGAGGGAGACTCACTAGGTCACTAATAGGCAGGAATTTTGATGGAAGTCACAAATTAGGGCGTATAACCAAACATAAGAAGGTATCCATTGGAAAAGTCTCTACAGATAAATGTAAAAATGTCATTAATGCCGACACGTGTCTAGAGCAAATGGAGACACTAGGTAGTTTTATCAAAACTCTGTGTGATATAATACATGGGCATACTGTTCCTTATGTTCTCCCTGATGATGTGTATTTTGTTTGTGGGAGGAAAGCTTATTCCTGGGTGACTCCGAGTTCCAAGGGCTTGTGTTTCTTAGCTAAACTGGTTCCTGAAATCATGACCATTACTCATGAAGAAATGGTTGGTATTCACAAGACTACATCACCACCATACATACACACACAGTATGAACACCGTGGCAAGAGAAATATGATTCCTGGTGAGGAACCCATAGCTACAAAATTGATTAGTGAAACTGCTGGTTTTCAAGTTACGGTTGCTCTAGACCTCACCAGGACCGCTCGGGGAACATTAAACTTTAAATATATCCAAGACCTAGCTAAATTAATAGATAATATCACCGAGATGTATGATGACACTTTCAGGTATACTGGAAGGGAGCTACAAGCGTACAAGAAGGAGTTGGTGCAACATAGACTGGTACTAAATTACCTCACCTCTATCATGGTGGGTACTGTGTGACACTGGCTACCCAGTTCGGTGTCAAATGTTGCACGTACATTACAAATAATACGGATGACCCTAAAGAGGTTATAGACCGGAAGATGGATGAAATTTTGCAGCTGAAATGGGAATTTCGAAAGAGACATAATTCTTCGTTATATGAGGTCGAGGAAAAGGTGGCGGGTTGGTTCTCGTGGTTGAACCCTGTGAAATGGTTCTCCGGTCTGGGGGAGTGGGTACAGGAAATGGTTGCTAGTGTAGGTAAGCTCCTTCTCCTTATACTGGGTGTCATCTTAGCAATTGGTTTAGTTGTCAAATGTGTTCCTACTGTGTTGAAGTGTGAAAAACGGTCTCATAGGAGTAACACTGAGAAAGAGACTGAAAGGGTGGTACCAGATACCGAGATCATGGTCTGTGAAGAAGTATTGTATAAACCTGAACTTGAAACGGTGATTGGGTGATAGTTTATTACACTATCAAAGGGTGGAGCTGTCGAAGTCAGCAAATTGGATAAAGTCATTTCAATTAAAGTCGAGCAAACTTGGTTGTCTTTGTCTGAAAAGATGCGTACGGTACGCTACTGCGTACAAGGGCACGCTACGGCATGAAAGGGCGTACGCATCCACCACACGTGGCAGCAACAGTAATTGGTCTTTTACCAAACATTCGCACTAACACGCATACTAATAAAATAGTACACAATAATGCTAGTTACAACACAGTCAGTTATGTCGAAATATAGTAGTATTTATATGTTATATTAGAGTTACATGCATATTAGTGAAATACACGGAACAGGTTGAAGGAATCATATCATGAGTGGTATCATAATAAACCTTTTTACATATCCTACTGTTTGGTTCACCCTGCGAGGGAATCGCAGGGTGCATACACAAGTTATGAATGATAGGGAATTATGAACTACTTAAGACTAAGGAATCTTGGCGGGAAGAGCCGAGCATACCCCCTGGAGAGGTGACCCCCTCCTTTGGATTCCTTAGGATGAACTAGCCAATGATTGACAACCCCTTGGACCTTCCTGAGACCTGGACCAATAGATGCAAGCTATACCATCTTCATTGTGTTAATGTATTTTTGTGTGTATATAAGCAGCAGCTTCACATCTAGTGTGCAGACATCTTGTCCCCAGACTTCAGGATTGAATGCTGCACACTGGATCCAGAGCGCCTGCGATAAGTAACGGCTGTATTTATTATCACTTCGCTTGAGCATATTATTCTACTATTTGCGAATAAATCTTTGTGCGTTGGAAACACAAATCGAGGTTCGACAATCGTTATTGGTTAGCGACAATACGCACATAACAAAATAAATACAATGGAGTGGTGAATCTGCCACAAAACTTGATAATTTGACGATTTTATTGTGCAGTAACCATATTTAGGAGCAAACTGAAATGTGACCCATGGTTGGCTTTGCTACGCATGTTACCAAATCTTACCTTTGTGGATGCCATCCAGCTGGAACATAGTTTCCTACATGATGCAGAGTGTCTCATAGCCCCATATTGGCTGTCTCAAGATATTCCTTTTAATTTGGTGTTCACCAGAATAAAACGTACTTGGGATCTAGAGATGACACTTAATCGCGGCATTGCACAATAAGAGTCATAATTGGAGTGGGAACCTCTGCGGATATTACAGAGTGTTTCATTGGACATCAGGACTTAACCTGGTGCATGACACTGACCTAGTGGGAGTTTAGTGTGCGTGTGTCCTACTCACATGTTTATGTCATGAAGAATCTCTTCCATTGTACTTCAATACATGCTAAACACAAAATCTAAAAAATATGTAACTGCCATTAAGAACCAGTCTACAAGCGAGGTTTATGAAAGTTTAGAAGAAAGGGTAAAATAAATTTGAATAAAAACGCTACATAGTAATAAAAAAATATATAACTTACCCATGTTTGCCAAAAGACAAGTAATAGCCTGAACATCAGCTCCTGCAAACACATCAGGCAGTGAATTTACCACAGGCAAGCACAATGTGTGCACACGAATCCTCCGCTGACCTGTTTACAAAGAACACAAGTTTAATACGATTTTTTGTTTGTTTTTTTAAACACCTTATTTTAAAGTAACAATCTTATTTCTCAAGTACAGAAGCTTACTACTCAGTCACCCAACAGAGCACAATATAAATACATATATGCAATCTCCTATCTAGAGACCTGTTACCCAGAAATTTCTGAAACTCAAAAAAAAAAAATATGATATCATACACACAGACAACATTCCATCCTGCAATTAGTACGAGGAGCTCTGCTAAGCAATTTAATTATGAGGGGGTGTACTGGGAAAGTGTGAAAGAAAGACTTTATATAAGCAACTTCAAACATACCCATAGACTTAAGCGGATGTCTAATAATAACAACAACAACAACAACAACACATCCCTGAAGCCAGGAAGCCAATGCGTTTAAAATATTACGGTCTTCACCCAACTTATGGGAACCATTTATATTGCCATCAATGAGTGCACATGTTCTCCGTTTCCTTAAGTGATCCCACTGGCTCCTAGGTATGACTGACATATTTGCTAAAAATACTAGAGAGGAGGTCAGATCATAATGTTGGTATCACTGTTCTAATAATAAGACTAAAAGTAAAGTAAATAAAAGATACTTGTGAATTCCTATTATCTCCCGCCTTGATTATTGCAATCTTCTGCTCTCTGGCTTGAATGACAAATGTCTGTCCACACTCAAATATCTGCTGAATGCAGCATTGCAACTAACTAACCTCTCCTGACGTTCCTCTTCCATTCTCTCCAAAATACTATTCGAATTGCTTAACCTCACTTATAAAGCACTCGTTAATGCCTCCCACCCCCCCCCCCCTCCGACATCTGACCTTGTCAAGAAATACTGCCCTACTCGCCCACTACGTTCTGACAATGATCTGCACCTCTCCTTATCACCACCTCACACTACCGCCCTTCAGGACTGTGCCCTCGCTGCTATCCACATTTGGACCTCCCTGCCTCATCCAGTCTAGCACCCAACCTCGAATCTTTCAAACCCTCCCACAGAACTCATCTTATCAAACCTGCCCCTCCCCATCCTAAAACAATTCCCTTCTCACGCACTAACATCCATCATCTCTGCTACCCTAATCCTCTTAATGTTAACTCTCACAAGCTTGGCTCTCTCTGGCTCTTACATCCTCATCGTCCTTTATGTTGTTTCATTTGATAATTTTTCCATTTGGAATAGTGGGTTTAGAAATGATTAAACTAAACTAGCAGTATTGAAGAATGATTTCAAGTTAGTAACTTTGACAACTACACTGGTGTGTCCTGCATAAAGGAATGCAAATTATCACCTTTGCTAGATGTGTAAAGGAGAGCAACCTGAAAACAAGCCAGGGATGTATCCATCAGACTTTCATCGATCGACATCTGTACTGCAAATCCGGCATCTTCATTAATGTTAGCAAGAGATAACAGGTCCGTAGAACGCACAAAAAAATTTCCATGAAAGGTATGTATTGAGAGTCCTAAGATACGAAAATATATTCATGACATTTTAATTCACAGACACGCTAATTACTACACCAAGAAAACACTAATTCATACAAGTACCATCACACACTTTAGACAGTCTCTTTCCAAATAAAAAAGGTCCACTCCGGATGCCTGGTTAGCTGGATCTTACTAAATCTGTGGGTACCACCAAACTGCTAGTTACACATGTGTCTATGAACATTACTAAAGTGAATTAAAGTGAATGTCAAAAAAACACCTATTTGATCTCCAGACAGATCTTGCTGGAGCTCAGACAATGAAATATGGTCTTTTAGCTGGATCCTTAACATTCTAAATGTGGCAAGTGAAACGTCATGTCCTGACCGAACAGAAAATACATACTGTTCTCATCTGGAAAAGTCACACCAGATATTCAGGACAAGTTGATGTTTAAACTAGTAGACCAATCACATTTAAATAATGAAATTATGGCATGTTTGGGTGCTTTAAGGAGGAAAGAGGCCAAGGTATCTAATGCATCTTCCATATGATCTTCCAAGGTTCCCATTTATAGCAGGCATATGTTTAAAGGTCCAAGCAGAGTTTAAGTAAAGTTACCCTTATACACACACACAGATTTAGATGGCTAATGAATAATAATTGGATTTGTCCAATTTGGCAATCCATGTTAGACAAATTAGTCACATATTCTGTCACTCAGTGAATGTACTGAAAAAGCAGAATGCTTTTTGTCACCTTCAACATATCTATGCAGGTGCGCCATTATTACATCTGATCAATAAGATTAGCTGTGATATGCTTCACTGATCAACTCAATATACATTAGATACACAGGAAAATAATCTGCAAAACATTTTTAGCAATGCCTGCGCTCTTAGAGCAAAGCTATATCTGCTCCATGATATTGTCTAATAGACTAAATTATCTACTCCCTCCACAAAATAAAAGATCATTCAGTCTCTAATGCAGCACAACAATGCATAACATGAACGATATGGACACAATAGCACCAAATGCATTATTTAACAAAAAGGACATACCTTTCGTACAACGTATTCTCATTACTGCTTCGAATCCAATCTTTCTAGTAAGATAATGATCAAGGTCTTGCTTTAATTTATCAGCTAGAGCTGGATTGTGCTGAAAATGGAATGATGGATAGTAATAGATGCATCCAGCTGAGTATTTTGAGACACAGGCTAAAAAGCAAACAAAAAGAAAACACAAAATGCAAACTCATTGTAGTCAAAACATGTTATGTTCACAAAGGGAGATATCCGTTTTCTTTAAGAAACCATGTTGTTCAGCTACTACTCCAATAAAGCCACGTTTTGAATGGCTGTGATCATTGTGTTCAAAAAACATTGAATTACATTATTGAGAGCAACAATTAAAATGTCCTTAACCCAAATGGGCAGGTGAGATTTAGATATCCCCATATGTTTCCACCCCTTTGCCCTTATAGCAACGAAACCTAATAATCCCAAATTATTCTGTGAGTATAGTGATCTTTTAATGTCCTGATAAAGATACACACAGATTATAGTAACTTGAATATAGATCCATAAAGCTTATTTTAAGCTATTTTAGTGGCTGTCAATTATATTAGTCTTACATCAGGTGACTGTTATACTAACTGCTATGGTCTCTCTAATACAATATACATAATTTCAGTCTAAAGAGGTGTTGTCTATCATAAATATTATATGTATGATAAGTTCACACCATTAAGTAAAACAAGGGGCAGCACGGTGGCGTAGTGGTTAGCACTTCTGCCTCACAGCACTGGGGTCATGAGTTCAATTCCCGACCATGGCCTTTATCTGTGTGGAGTTTGTATGTTCTCTCCATGTTTGCGCGGGTTTCCTCCAGGTGCTCCGGTTTCCTCCCACACTCCAAAAACATACTGGTAGGTTAATTAGCTATGAAAATTGACCCTAATCTTTCTCTCTCTCTGTCTGTGTGTGCGTTAGGGAATTTAGACTGCAAGCTCCAATGGGGCAGGGACTGATGTGAGAGTTCTCTGTGCAGCGCTGCGGAATCAGCTATATAAATAAATGGTGATGATGATTATATA
This sequence comes from Mixophyes fleayi, assembly GCF_038048845.1. Lineage (NCBI taxonomy): Eukaryota > Metazoa > Chordata > Amphibia > Anura > Limnodynastidae > Mixophyes > Mixophyes fleayi. Next base: position 135,122,547 of record NC_134402.1, read on the forward strand.
GGCATATGCAAGTCTGCTAGACCTAATTAAAGACATGTTGTTGACTACAGATGGGTTGCCCTGCTATACTTCTCGAAAAAAATGAGAAAGGGACCTTTGTCCACAGTGACTATGTATTTTAAAAACACATTCACTTGAGAAATTAGCACCAAGCTTGCCTGGGGAAAAAATAAAGTTTCTCAAAAGTAATTATGTGCAAATTTATGCATTGAGAATAAAAAACATTTACACCCTTCACATTCAGTAGGTGATGAACAGAAGTAAAAATGTCAACGCCTCCGAAGTTGATCATGAGCAAAAAGTATGGTAAAAGCTTAACCTGGGTATACACTACACTGTTATCGTCCAATAATCGGCTCAAACAGCCGACATACGACCGCTCGTTCAAAAGTCGGGTCAGTGTATGCAGTGACACGATGGTCGAAAGTCTGCCCAAATGGACAATTATGACCTCATTTGGTTGGTCGTACCGTTTAATATTTTCGTTCCAATCTCGTTTCCGCTGTGTAGTGTGTATAAACTTCCGACCGATTCACAACAGTGAGTACGAAATTACAGTCATTGCTCACGACAACATGGCTGTAAAAAGTCGCTGAAGAGACGTCCGCTCTTCCCTTTATTGTCCTAAACAAGGCTAGTGTGTATGCAGTCCATGGACCGAGCGATCGGAACATCGATCGCATGTAAAATCGCTCGGCATAAAAAGTTGGTCGCAATTTCTGTAGTGTGTACCCAGCTTTAGTCATAAATCATCTTTCATTTGTTAAACAACAGATCCATGCACTGAAAGACAAACAGCAGCATGGGGTGTATTCAAATAGTCCAAGTCCTGGTACTAGATATGTTATTGAGAGTTAATACTTCACTGTCATAATTGTCTACACACAGCGTGGTGGGAAAACTGATAATCAAGCAAAAACCAGCAAGACAACTAAACTGTACCTGTCAGATATTGTTACTTATAGTCCACAAGTTGTAATACTTCATATCGGAACAATTTTGGAACGATGCTTCATGGTACAATTTAGTTTAACACTGCAGTAGAAAAAAGTTTGACAAACCTAGTGATGCCAGATCAGAATATTGAGAACTTAAAAGAAACAAATCCACAGCAGTTTGCTGTCCTGAGCAATCCAAGGCCAACTTCTTGTAGAAATCTGTGGCGGGACCCAGATGCTGTATTCCCTTAAAAAACAAAAAAGCACAGTGCAAAACAGAATAGTCAAGAATACGGGTTTTGTACAATATGCTACTAAAACATATACTTGTCCACTGACAAAACCAAACCCTCTCTTTGCTAGAAGTCCTCCCCCATTTACAACTTTTGAGAGGGACCGTTTCCCAAGGTACTCTTATCATTCATTTCTATAAGGAACTGGACAGCAGTATTTGACAGCAGAGAGTAGTGAGCGTTGAGCACTGGAGGCTCATATGGCGAGTAATGATCACATAGAATAAGTGGTGCGCCTCTCTGGATTGTCTTGGATTCCTGCTTTGTACTCTATCTCCAGTGCAAAGAAAGCGGTCAAACAGGTCTTACTGTATACATTTATTCCAAGCATGAAAACTTAGCAATGATTTCTAGAGAATAAAAACACTGTCACCTACCTTTGTGCTGGATCTTTGGTTTGGGTCTTCTCTGGACTGTAGGATACCCGCCCCCAAAGATGGCAGCTGAGTCTGAAATACTGTTATTCGTCCACCAGTGGGAGACATCAATTTAAAGGCTCCCTGAAGAGCAGGGCCTAGAGCACTATGGGTTTCCCTCGTGTTGGTAAACATGCTGGGCAAAGCAGTCAACAGATCTTTGACTAGCTAAGGGGCAAAATGCCAAAAAACATGAGTAAAACAACATCCCTAATAAAAAACATAAAACATTGATATTTTATTATTGAATTATTTTGGGTAAATAGACTTAAAAATGGTAACTCACATTGTCCCCACATGAGATTCCCACCTTTTTATTAAATGATCTTTTTTTCGTATGACCAGCTGCTGTTGAAATAACTATGCTATTACCAGAATAGGATCTGCTCCCAATTATTACGGAGCTTTTCTCCTCTATTACTGCTTTTTTATGGTATGGTTAGGAGACTGTCTTAAAACATAGCAGTAATGTAAATCACAATTCGATATATAATCCGAAAGGAAGGTGGCATTACCATCTAGTTCCAATGTTCTGGTGATACTAGCTATACCGCCTCATGTCACCATATGAAACATGAATGAGAAAATACATCAAAATATTAAAACTGTAAATCAGATCACCTACCTCCTTGCTTTCATGTAGATTGACAAGTAAGCCATCAGGTGTAGGTAAGAATAACTCTGAAAGATAGGAAAACAGACACAAAACAAAGTTATTGCACACGGACCTGAAAGAAAACGTATGCTTTGTGTGAATTCTCCCTCAAGAAACAAAAAAACAAATACAGGTGGAGCGTGACTAGCAAATATCCATTAAAACCTCCAGGTGACAGTGTCTCCATGAGGGTTCCTGTCTCAAGGACTATTAGTAGTCTTCTGCTCTAAAGAACAAAACATAGAGACGCCAACTGTACTAAATGAGCCAGACGCTGCTCCCAATTCCTTCAAGCAATTCAAGGACTTCTTGGTGAGTAGATAAAGGTTGCTTAAGGTGCTGCTGAGGTCTGTACAATGGTTGGCTGGAGAATGAGTGCTCACTGCCAAGACTGTAGCTATGCCCCACTGAACATTCTACAGCGGAACATTTAAAGATCCACCTCTCAAAACCTGACTGCTGTTTACGTCCAGGTGCTTCCCAGCACCTGATAAGTAATTTCTTGTCTGATAAATGACTTCAGATGGCAGATAGCTTCATTAGGTAAAATAATAATAACATTCATGTACACAAACACAAAGTATATTTTAAGCAAAAGTTCACTTAACACTTTTTAAAAAAAGTGATCATCAAAAGAAATTAAAAAGTTGTCGTTTAAGATTATGGGGTGAGGTCAAGCAGCGCATTGCTTGTTCTTGCTGTATGTAGAGTAAGGATAACAAATAGTGAGTACCGTAGCAGTCCCATAAAAAGAGGAGTTTTTTTTGGTTTTACTAATTCCAGGACTGTCTAAAATAAAGGTTTACTGTGTATGCAAAAAAATACATCAGAACCAATCCATTGTACACACACATATATATATATATATATATATATATATATATATATATATATATATATATATATATATATACACACACACACACACACACACACCTCTATCATAACATTTTCTACTTTGGCCATGTTGTGTGGCAAATTTCTAAATGTGAAAAACTACAGAAAATTCTATGTATTATACCATTAATGAAGCGAGTATTTACCACAGAGCAGACATTGTACGGTTATAACAGATCGAGAGAATGATAATCAAGTGAAACTGGGACAGTAAGGAAACAGGTGTATGTGAGAGGAAAGCAAAAAAGTAGGACAAGCCCAGTGTCAATTTTCAACATCTGGCTTTTACGTTTGAATTGACAAAATTTGCTTTCTGTACAGATTGTTGCATCTCACCACAAATTAAAACGGGCTCAAGCAATAACAGTCTCAAATAACAAAATACAGGATATGCTGAACGGAAAGTAAAAAAAAAATATATATATTACCCCACATGGATAACACTACTAAAGTATGGCTACATAGAATGCTTTTCCACAGTAAAGATCTTTCATAACCCACACCACCCACTTAACCAAGGCTATTACAGTTGGTGGTGATGGACAACCTCCATTTTTGAAATGCAGTTGAACTCATCTGTGACTGCAGATCATATGTTAAAGCAGTAAGATCTAAGAGATTGGTTGAAATAACAGATGGCTTCTGATTGGGTAGCTGCAGCACTTGTCCAATCAGGAAGAGCCTTCTGTGATTACAAACAGTGTGCTGGCTTCTCAGTGCTTTCTGACACACTACTCTCCAGCAACTCTCTCACAGCCAGCCAATGAAACCAAGCATGGTTTGTATAAAGCCACTACATTAAAATGGTCATCCACACCATGAATTAAAAATAAACTGAGCTGAATGTGGGTTAAGAAACAAGTTGGTTGTAAGAGCACTGTTTCATATAGGTGGTGTATTTGACACCTGGCTCTCTCTGCTTCAGTACTTCTTGTATTATCTAACTTCTTCCTGGCTTCTATGTCCCTTATCACATCATAACAATACCCCTGCCCTCAATCTCAGGAGTGCACAGATTACTGCCTTTCACAAGATCAGCACCTTCTTCTCTAAAATACTTTGTGCTGCTGCTAACACCATGCTGATCTTATTGACTAGGTTGTTGCCCACTTAAAAACTGGTCCCACACAAATGAGGAGATGAAGAATGTGAAAGGTGTGAATTGCTCTGACCTTAGACAAACACAAGTTAAAAAGAAACATTTGAAATAATATTCTTATTCAGCTCTCCATAGTTTTAATGACAGTGGTCATCATTATTTCCTAACTATTAGTATTCTTAATAAGTTTTTTTCTACACTGAATTCCACCGAGATAGGGATCTTCTGCCAACACAGAGCAAGGAGGCAAAGAGAGAAACATTTTCTAGAATGAAAATATAAATACTAGAGCTAAAAACCTGAAAATGTTCATTAATGACAGGTGGTCATTAACAGTGACATACATAAAGCAAGGTAGTATAAATTACAACAGTTTTAATAACAATTCTTTTAAATAAACCATAAAATGAAATACCCATATTTTACATCTTCTGTATGCCACTTGAACACCTTACACCAAGTCTCTCACTGCTTACCATCTACATCAGAAACAATCAGCATTTGGGGCTGAGAAAGTCCTTCTTGTAGGTTGTAGAAATGTACGGTGCTATCAAATGTTATGAAGCCGATCTTTGTTCTGGTGTCTCCACGCAACCTTAAGATGGAAACGGAACGATATGTCATAAACCAGAACAACGTGGTCATATACCGCTTACTGCTACATGGCTCACATACACTAAACCAGGCCTGTCCAACCTGCGGCCCTCCAGGTGTTGTGAAACTACAAGCCCCAGCATGCTTTGCCAGTAGACAACTAGTTGATAGCAGGAAGGGCATGCTGGAACTTGTAGTTTCACAACACCTGGAGGGCCGCAGGTTGGACAGGCCTGCACTAAGCTTTCATCTTGTTTAAAGTGGTATTAACAGGTCCATGAAGGGAACTAATATCCCTGCTATAAACAGTGCATCTTCATCTGCATATCAACTTTGCTTCCATATATCAGAATCTACACATGGGACTTGTCATTATCAGTATACTCTGATAAATGTTGAGTGCCAACTGTACCTGAATGCTTTGGCAACATCATCCCTTAAGAAAAGGCCAACCTAATGCTTTGCAGTAGCTTTGTAACTTAGTGGTATCATGATTAGGACACCAACTGTTGGCTTCACAAAACTTGGCACAAGTCAATCTACTACTGTGTCATGTGGCTCTAGAGGGATATAGGTCTATTCCAGAAAATGTTTTACAGCAATGAGACTTTGCGCACACACGTACTTGTCTAGATTATCCAACAGCGACTGAGATAAATATCGTAGATACCCTGATTCGACAGCATTGTATGATACATCCAGAACAAACAGGTAAACTGCTGGGGGAGGAGGCCGCAGCTTTAGTGAAAATGAAAGAAACAAAGAGTTAATCTAACCCCACGTCATTTAGATTTACATTCCCCAAGCTGCCACATGCATGCAGTTGGTCACTTCTAAGAGGTATTTCTATAAAAACAAACATATAAAGACATGTCATTAATGATGAAGTCTCTGCTCTAAACAAAAAAGAAATTAGAATACTGGGTTTAGAAGAGACATCGACTGTAGGATCATTATAGAAGTAGCTTATTTAATACCGGTATAAGATTAAATTTCCCATCACATTCAGTAACGTAGCGTGCGATTATAAATTCTAACAACAAACGCAAAAGGCCTAGAATAGTTAATTTACCATGTAGTCAGATGAAGCAATGAACTCCATTGAAGAATTCTGAACCTCGGGTCGTTTATGTGGCTCCCCGTAGGATCGTGTCACTGGGTTGTACATAAATTCTTCTGGTACTTGTAATAAAAACAACAATATCACATGTAATAAGCAGCATCCAAATATGAATTTGAGCTACTAAAGCATATTAATATAAGGGAAAACTAGTCAGGTATTGTTATTATGCAACATGTAGGAACAACAGAGTATTGTGAATGTAACATTTTCACAAACTACATTTTGGTTCATAGAATATAATATATAATAACTACATACATATAATAACCCCTACCGATTAAGATAAAAGATGTTCCTAGTACTTATTTCTGTGTCAGTGTAAGTGACCCTATATGGATACAACAATTAGGTGGCCATAGACTACAATACGTACCATCATTTACTCTGTAACAGAGATTACACTTCCATCTCCTCTGGTCAATAAAAGATACAAAGGGATTGATATATGTTCTGCAAGACCTGCATCTCACAATAGTGCTTGGTGAAATAGTGGGGATACGCTAAAGAAATAGGAAAACATGTTAAACAAGTATGTTTTTGTTTTCAGGTTTTTTTTTTTTAATGTTGTCCATATCTTTATTGAGTATTTAAGGACCAAAAAGGAACAGCACTGAACAGTAAAAGATAAGCAACACGTCCTTACCGGCTTGCTTTTAAAAGGATGAAGAAGTAATCCTAAAGGGAGCTTTGCTTTATTCAAAAGAGCTTGAGTCTGAGGAATATTCGCAAGTGTGCATCTAAAGAAACTGCAAAGAGAAAAGACAGCTTAATCAACACTAAAAATTGCCAAACTAAGAATTAAAATCAATACAGTACATTCAGCATCAGTCTTGGTATTAAAGTGCACTTGTCGCCTACACACAATAGAGCCAGGAAATAAAGATCTGATGGTTGACGAAGATAACTCTTAAGAAAACGTATTGCACGTTGTCTGCCATTGGAAAATACCATAATTGCCAATTACAACTGCTGATTGATTATGTGCCTGTTACACAAGTCACCTGGGACAGAGCTTAGGGACATCAGACTAAAACCTGTGAAGATTTACATGACTAAATACAATGACAACAGATTTTTACTTTCACACAGAATACCTACTGGGGGTTGCAGTTTAGTCTTTTAAGGTCTGCATTTAGGTTTGGAGCTGGAGCTGGCAAGGATGATACAGGAAGGACGTTGCGATCTTGAGTAAGGTTAACAGGTCGCAGGCCTTCTGGCTGCTGAGCTTGTTGTAGACTTAATCCTGCTAGAGAATCAGGTAATTGATTCACTCCACTGTACTGCTAAACCACAAGGGAAACATTAGGGGAAAAACAAATGTTCAGTTAAACAGAAGTTCTCTGTAGCTAATATAACTAATGTAACAATGTTTGACTTGTATTACAAACACACAATTCCATAAAGGTGACATCTATATATAATGAAAACCATAGAACAGACAAAACTATTTTTTGCTGTAACTGAATTTGGAATTATGTATTCATTGTATTGTCGGTACAAACTTGTAACTGTAGATTGATTACAAAGAAATAAGACACAAAATAATGTGAGGTGTAACAAAATTAAGCTCCGGAAAGAACAATATTAAAGTAGTTCTCTTAATCTGGACAATTATCCTTACTCTTCACAAAAGATACCGTTAAACTATTGCTAAAGTGCAGAGATTTATATTAGCTGGCGGTGTGTCAATCAACACCATATCTTTAGGTAAATCCCACTGTAACTTGAAACTTTAACAGACAGAAAGCAATGTCTTTCTCTTAAGTAGATTCATAGCTGAGCTTGGATTATCCGCATAATCCATCATGAGAAAACAAATCCATATGCCTTTAGACAATAAAATGACAAGACAACTTGTAAATGAGGCACTCTGCAAAAATCATGTGCATTATGAATATGTACAATGGGTCTAGGTAGACAAATAAACATTAAGTCAAACAGGCGCAGCTATAGCATAATCAGAAAGGCAGCTTGTAGCAAAATCAAAATAGGTCACACCAGCAACCTACTAACAAAAATGACAATAAAATGAAAGATACGCTGACAAGCGCCAATCAAAAAGGGAACAGTAATTATCGAAACATATACAACACAATCTAATCTGTCAATAGGATTTCAAATAGGATTATAGACCATCTATCACCTCCTGGAAATATTCTGCCAAAAGATTGATATATCAAATTAAATTATCTGTTGATGTCAATCTCAGTACAATGGGTGGTTGAAGTTGGCCGGTACTGAGTATGTCCAACAGGCTACAATGTAAATCTATGGGACTGTTTCCGCATTTCAACCACACAATCTGGGGCATTTATTGATACATGTTCCAAGCAACTTTATTTGATGAATTCATATATACAGTTTGCATAATCCAATTACTCTACCCAGATTTCATTGGCAAAGTAGTTTAATCCTGCTGTGTACGCATATTTGCTGTATTTTATATGCTTGCTTATAAACGCATTCCCTTGCAAGGTTGTCACTATTATATAAGCTTATACTAAGGACAAGTAGAACTATGCACAATTCCTGACCAACACACAAAAAAAAATAAGAAAAAAAGTTATTGAAGGTTAAAATCAACTTCAATTATAAATTTGTATCCCTAAAATATATTCCATTAAGGGACACACATATGCCATTAAGATGAAAAGGCTCTTACAGAAGCATACTGTGAATAACCTGGCCGGTGCACCGGGGTGTTTGATTGGGAGCCCTGTGGAGTTGCTGCAGTTTGATATCCTGGCTGAAGAGTGGGGTACCCATGTCCAAATGGTCTTGGTGGCTTTGTTGTGTGAGAAACAGCATTAACAGGAGCCTGGCTAGTTGTTGCTGTGGGTGTCTCTAGAAATGTACATAACACAATATTGGTAATTATGAAGATGAACAAAGATGTAATAAACATAACAAAGTTGATACATTTGGAATCTACGTAATTGTGTTCCATAACCTTGACATTAACAGAGTCACCAGTCACCTGTGTATCCTCCTCCTTCTAGAACATCATAATTCTTTGGCTCGGATGATGCACTGCTGGTGGTGGAGGAGCTTTCATCAATACCTAAAGATACAATTGCATATAATTTCCATACAGCAGCCACATTTTCTATACAATGATGGAATCCAACTCTGTGTACAGACCTGAACAGACTTTACTTCCAATAAACAAATGCCTGAAAGCAATTCTGCCAGGACCATTGTAATTCTTTGTATTCTATGAGGCAAATTTTATTAAGAGCAAAGTCTGGTAGGAACCTAGCGGGATGTTCCTGGTTACAATTTGTGCTAATTTCTGCTCCCACACTGAATATGTTGGGTTTTTTTTTTTTTAAAATGTGGCAAATGTTTCTTTTTTTCTGAACTTTTCAAAAATTGTCAACATCATCTAAAAAAACCAAAACTTAACTGTCCCAATATGGTGAATATGGCACTTTGCCTGCCTGGACATTTAAAAAACAGGAGAGAAAAAAGGCAGAAAAGGAGAAAAGCCCTTTTCTCATTCCTTTTAAATGAACATCTTTCATGTGCATACATAAGTCACTTAGACTGGAATAACTAATGTTCTACTTTACTAAATATTTTAACTAGGGGATTGGTCCCACATCGGCCCTTCAACATCGTTTACTCTATGCTTTTTTGTCGCCACTACTTACGATTACCCACGTACAACAAGCAGGAATACCAGAAAATGACAATGTGATGGCCAGATTCAGACATGCACTTTACAAAATGTGATGTCTGGTTCCCTTACTGAGTCAGTGAGGTTTCCTCTCTAGAGCCCACAGGAATTGTGGTCTCCACACAGTAGACACCAATGTTCAAGAGGAGAACAACTTCAATACTGTGTAATTTGTCTTATTATATTAACTATTGCACTGGAACTTTCTAGTTTGGCAATATTTGGGGGGTGAAATGCCAGTCTGTAATACACACTAATCTGCAGATCAGTCCCCCTTTGTGATACTTCCAAAGTGGAGGAAGGAGGTCCTAAGAAAGGGACCCCTCACTATCCAGCTAAGGCTCCAGGAACCACATTTTCATTACAGCGTATGAGAAAGTAGATATGTCTTTTAAAGTCACAAAAGTAACCATGACTTGCACAAACAAAGATAAATGCATGCAAAAGAAAAGCTGTAAAGGGTTAAAACCAAACGATGTGATTTGACAGCAATAAAAAAAGTAATCATACATTTATTGCAAAATCAATCAAGAATAATGCCGTAGCTTAATAAAACATGGTTGACCTATACTATATGATGCTATATAATAACAGTTTAGTACTGTGCTTAACTCCTAATTTTTACCTATACACTTTGGTAATACACAGGAGAATTCTAAAAACTGAATTATAAATTAGCAGAAAAATCTCCCCTATTAGCAGCCTTAAGACAAGCAAGTAAAATTTTCACCCATAAGTAATATCTAATGAAACTCTAGCTGAAATTATTAGCACTAGAAACATCCTAAACATAACGTTCAAAGTAAAAGCATAATGACCCTTAAAAAGAGGATTTATGTACTTACATTATATCCGTTTCTCTGATTCCGTCTGGGGGACACTGCTTACCATGGGTTGTAGAGGGGAGCACGGGAGTTGGCACCTAGCTAGTTAAGTTTAGCACTGCTGACAGACCCCTCCCCCTACAATCCCCCTGCCCCTTCCTGTTCCTGTTCAGTTAATTAAAAAGCCCAAGGAGAAAAGGCCAATCAAACAAGAGCACACAGAGGAAAAGCAGAAGGGAGGGATCGCAGTGTCCCCCAGACGGAATCAGAGAAACGGATTTAACGTAAGTACATAAATCCTCTTTTCTCTTTCATCCAGTCTGGGGGACACTGCTTACCATGAGGACGTTCTAAAGCAGCCCCCTAAGGGTGGGACCACTCTGAAAGCCCCGGACCAGGTGGCTGCCCTGCAAAGCTGGTCTGCAGAAGCCCCATTTCTCGCTGCCCATGACGCCCCTACCGATCTGGGGGAATGGGCCACAAGTCTCTCTGGCACCGGACGGCTAGCCTTTATGTAAGCTTGCTTAATGGTTGCCGTAATCCATCTTGCAATGGACTGTTTTGAGGCTGGCCAGCCTCTTTTATTAGAATCATAAAGAACAAACAGAAAATCTGTACATCTAATCTGAGAAATTCTTTTGACATAAATGCGGAGAGCCCTAACCACATCTAACTTTTCCATAGACTGTTGATCAGAATGGGAAGTAGATGAAAAGACCGGAACTACAATTTCCTGGTTCAGATGGAAAGCCGAAACTACTTTTGGAACGAAGGAAGGGATGGTTCTCAACACCGCTCTGTCCTCGTGGAAAACCAGATATGGTTCCCGGCAAGACAGAGCTCCTAATTCTGAAACCCTACCTGCAGATGCAATAGCTAAAAGAAAGGCGACCTTCCAGGTAAGACACTTAAAATCTGCCGTAGGTAATGGCTCAAAAGGAGGCCCTTTAAGCATATCCAGCACCAGGTTAAGATGCTGCTGTAGGCGGAATGTAAGGAGGCTGAATATGTAAGACTCCCTGAAGAAAGGTCCTGACGTCTGGCAAGTCCGCTAATTTCAGGTGAAAGAAAACTGAAAGCGCTGAAACCTGAACTCTTAAAGAACCTAAATGGAGCCCTGCTTCCAGCCCATCCTGAAGAAAAGCCAACAAGCGAGCGAGACGAAAGGAAGATGTGTGACAGGACTTATTTTCACACCATCTAATATAGGCTCGCCAGATACGATGATAGATGCGAGCCGAAACCGGTTTTCGAGCTTGCAGCATAGTGTTCACTACACTGGGGGAAAAAACCCTAGCTCTCCAGAGGCTGGCTTCAACAGCCATGCCGTTAAACTGAGCTGAGGTAAATTCTTGTGATGAAAGGGACCTTGGAGAAGAAGGTCGTCTCGTGCCAGAAGGCAATATCCTTGTCCCACCGCCATGGATATTGTGTCTGCGTACCACACTCGACGCGGCCATGAGGGAGCTATTAGAATCACCGGTCGACCGCCTTGCCTCACTCATCTGAGTACTCAGGGAAGCATGGGAATCGGGGGAAAGAGATAACTCAATCTGAATTCCCATGACATGGACATCACGTACACCGCTATCGCTAAGGGGTCTCTTGCCCTTGCGCAAAACCTGTGAACTTTTTTGTTGTGTCTGGAGGCCATGAGATCTATATCCGGAAGACCCCACCTCTGAACTAGAGACTGAAATACTTCCGGGTGGAGTGACCACTCCCCTGGCATCATCGCATTGCGACTGAGGTAATCGGCCTCCCAATTTTTTATTCCTAGAATGAACACCGCCGATATTGCTGGAACGTACTGTTCTGCCCAAAGGAATATCTGAGCTGCCACTCGCATTGCAGCTGCACTCCTGGTTCCTCCCTGTCTGTTGACCTAAGCCACAGCCGTGGCATTGTCGGACTGAACTCTGACTAGGTGGCCCTGAAGAAGAGTCTGGGCCCCCCGGAGGGCTAAAAGAATTGCCTTCAACTCTAATGTGTTGATTAATAAGGCTGATTTCTGAACTGACCAGAGCCCCTGGAGCCTGAGGTGCAGGACCACCGCTCCCCAATCTCTCAGGCTGGCGTCTGTTGTGGCTATGATCCATGACCATGAAGCAAAGGACCTGCCCACCGCCATGTGATCCTGATTCAGCCACCACTGGAGCGATTCTCTCGTCCCTTGGAGACAGCGAGATCCTCTGGAGATCCAAGCATAGGTTGGATCCTGACCATTTTGTCAACAGATCCCACTGGAAGCATCGAGCATGAGCTCCACCGAAGGGGATGGTCTCGAAGGAGGTCACCATCTTTCCCAGCAGCCGCATGCACAAGTGAATTGAGGGGCTGGGAGAAGACAAGACCTGAGATGTTATACTCCGAATTGAACCGATCTTCTCGGCAGGCAGGAACACCTTTTGCTGACTGGTGTCCATGATGAGCCCTAGGAAAACCATGCGTTGACACGGAACCACCTGGGATTTCTTTAAGTTTATCAGCCTTCCATGGCTCTCGAGAACCGCCAAGGTGAGGGATATGTGCTGACATAAGCAAATCTCTGAGGAGGATTTGATGAGCAGATCATCCAAATAAGGCACGACCTGAACTCCCTTTAGGTGAAGATACGCTGCTATCACTGACATGATCTTTGTGAAGACCCTCGGCGCTGTGGAGAGGCCGAAGGGAAGAGCCCGAAACCGATAGTGGGAGGACCCCACTGTGAATCTTAGGAGAGACTGATGGTCGCTCCAAATGGGAACGTGGAGGTATGCGTCTTTTATGTCTATGGAAGCCATAAACTGATCCTTCTCTAAGCCGTTTATTACCGACCTCAGGGATTCCATCTGAAATCTGTCCACCCATAAGTGCACATTGAGGTTCTTTAGGTTTAAGATGGGTCGAAAGGATCCGTCCGGCTTCTTGACCAGAAACAGATTTGAATAAAACCACTGTCCCTTCTGGTCGTCTGGGAGCCTGCAGATGACTCTTTGCGAAAGAAGAGAGGCGACACAGGCCTGTATTGCCTGTCTTCTTGTTGGATCTCGGGGTAGCGGGGTTATGAAGAAACAATGTGGTACCGGACCCAGCAGGTCTATCATGTACCCCCTTGATATAATGCCCCGAATCCAAGGGTCTTGGGTTGATGCTGCCCACTGTTCCTGAAACAAAGACAGACTTCCCCCCCACTGGCGCCATATCCGGCAGAATAGAGTGGTCGTCAGGACGCAGGCTTCTCCTGGGTCTTGGAGGCCTGGCGCCTAGCTGCAAACGAGGATCTACCCCTGACAGAGGAGCCTCGAGCATTTGGTTGTCTACCTCTAAATGACTGTCCCCTAGGCAAGGAGATCCCCCTAATGGGCTGACGAAAGGAGCTGACCCGAGGGGTCCGGCCCCTGCTAGAGAATACCGGCAAGGAAGTGCTTTTGCCCCCGTTGCCTGGGAGATCATAGTATCCAATTCCGGGCCGAACAAACCTGCTGCTGAAAAAGGAATGGTTTCAACTGACTTTTTTGATTGCGAATCTCCTTCCCAGGATTTCAGCCATAACGTTCTTCTTGCTGAAATAGATGCAGCCTGAATAGAGGAGGACATAGACGCTGAGTTCTGGGCCGCCTCATAAAGGTACCCCGATGCCTCTTTCAAATGTAAAGCCAGGGGAAGTAAATCAGAGTCCTGTAAGGCCTCTGCCAGTTGGTCTGCCTATGCTTCCATAGCTCTAGCAACCCAAGCTGAAGCAAATGTGGGCCTAAAGGAAGAACCCGCTGCCACAAATATAGATTTCAGCTGGGATTCCACTCTGCGATCAGTGGCATCCTGCAGAGTTGCTGAACGTGGGACTGGTAGTAAAGTGTGTCTAGCCAAAAGGGCTACTGGAATATCTACCTTAGGAATACTCTCCCAGCGGGCCACGTCTTCCTCCTGCAATGGATACAGGGAAGAGAATCTCCTGGGAACAGAGAACCTTCTATCAGGCTGTTTCCAGGCTCCCTCTGCAATATCTCTGAGTTCTACAGAAGGGGGAAAACGGATAGCCTTCCTTTTGGCCTTCTTAAAGAGACTTCTGTCTCTAGGAGTAGGATCCGCCGGTTCTGGGAGGTCCAACGCCTATCTGACCGCTAAAACCAAATCATCAATAAATTGGCTTTTAGTGTTCTCTTCCTGTTCCAAAGGTTGAACCTGGTCAAGATCAGAATTTATTTCCCCCTCCTCCTCTGAAAACCCCTCAGAGTCTGAAAGGACCATAAGGGGATTAGCAGATCTAGGCCGCTTCCTTTTAGCAGGCGGGATGTTTGGGGATTCAAGTAACTGGTTTAGTTTGTCCAAACCCTTTATAAATGCTGCAGACCATGCTGGTTCTGTGGGAACAGGGGCCTGGTCCGTAAGCAATGAGGAAGGTCCTAGTATAGACGTTCCAACAGAACCTGTGGTAGCAGGGAGGTCCAATGAACTAGCATTATTAGCCGCCGAGGCTGCCACACTAGATAGCAACTGAGTAGATTGTGATATCATCTGTGCTAAAGAGGAAACCGACTGTGTCAGGGAGGCCACCCAGGCCGGTTCTTCGGTCAGTGGGGCTGGAATGTGCTGGGTTTGCACAGGGGGGACCCCTGCTTCGCAGACAGAGCAGAGCGCCAACGGGTCCTTCTGCCCACATGGTAATTTTACATTACATCTTGAACATGTAAAATACTTTGCCATAGGGCCCTTTCCTTTATCTAATTTTTTACAAAGGAAGGCACGCCAAACACACAGCCTTAAATAGTTAGATTTAGCTGAGAGAGACAGAGAGAACAGTGGAAAAAAAACAAGTAATCAACTAATCTTACATAAAAGTTGTACTTGTAATTTGTTAAACAAGAAAATAATATATTGGCAAGCAGAAGAACTACAATATAACCCCTACTAGCCCACTTTGCAGTCAGCAAATACAGTAATATGTGTTTAAATAAATCAGATACTTAGCCCACAGGCCAAACAGGGGAGAAGTCCAACAGCAGTGTCCTGGTGCCTGCTCCCTCTGATCTGTGTCCTTTCCCAGGCTTCTCTTTGGCGCCAGAAGGCCGAGCTAGTCCAATTTTTCTAGGAGAGCGGGGGAGCTCTATGTCTTAGCTCCCCCCCTCTGATAATGCTGTCTCTCTGGATTTTTTTTTTTTTTAGAGGCCACCATTAGAAAAAAACGGGTGGTATACGGCAGAGTAGTGGAGACCTCAATTGAGGTCTCCGCAGCGGATTTGCACCCCGATGCCCCCTCCTATGTATGAGGGGGGATCTTGGTATGGCCCCCTTCTGTTTTCTCTCCTCCGCGGAATCCAAGATGGCCGCCGGCATTTTGTTCACTCCGATAACCGGCACTCCATGCCCGCAGTGGCAGCGCAGGTTATCGGGGAGGCCCCAAGAGTGACAGCGGTCCGGAGAGACCGCCTGTCACTCTGTATTCAGGCACCCTATTTACTCTGCCAGTGAGAGCCTCTGGCTCTCATCTGACAGAGCAGTGCCTGTGCTGCAGTTCTGGGAGTGTGTTCTCTATAATAGAACACACTCCCAGGTCTGCCACCAAAAGAAGACTTCCGATATCAAAAAGGAATTAAATAAAATAAAATAAAGTTAAATGAAAAAACACTAGCAGTACTAAAACACTGCCCAACTCCATGGGCACCTAAAAAAAACTGAACAGGAAGGGGCAGGGGGATTGTAGAGGGGAGGGGTATGTCAGCAGTGCTAAACTTAACTAGCTAGGTGCCAACTCCCGTGCTCCCCTCCACAACCCATGGTAAGCAGTGTCCCCCAGACTGGATGAAAGAGAAACAGTAATATAAATGTCCATAGAAATGGAATGAATTGTTCATCCAATAAAATCTAAACACCTGTATAAATTACAACCCGCTGTTCCCCTTTATTTGAACCATCCTCAATCAGTTAAACCATCTAGAGAAAAGAGAAAGATGGGGGTGCACACAAACTGTACATAGTATTACATTTCTTATGTCTTTTCTTTTACACGAATCTCTGCATCAGATTCCAGGGATGATTTCTCTTCAAATACCCCAAAAAAATCCAAAGGAAGTACCATAAATATGTAGGTGTGAGAGAGACAAAGTATAAAAAAACCCCAAAAAAACACTATCTTTAGAAAAATGTTTAAACGCATCATCAGAAAGTGTAAAATAATGCAAGCATCAAAATTAATTTAAAGGAGAAGGCCACGCATTTTTTCTATTTTAAAATAACAATCACCATAGCTCATTTACCATTAATGTAATTACATGTCTGTTTAAAAAGGCAGCTAAACTGTTGCAGAAACATATGTACCTGGAGGGCCTAATGTTCTCTGAGGAACATCTCATTCTTCAACCAATGAAACAGTAAATTATAGCTTACATCAGCTGGTACTGGTGCAGCACAAGACACAGCTTAATGGTGATAGCCAGAAACAGACACACACAAGACGTTAATGAACACTTGAATTTCTGCATGGGCATCTCCTTTAATTTTAGCGGTGGCAGCTATTATTGCAGTATGTCGGACAGAACATCTCTATCGTAAGACAAATGATGTTATTAATGGTTAAGGATGTACACAAAATCATGCTAGACACAGTAAAAAAGCTAAAGCAGACCTGCTTCCTCATCATCCTCCTCCTCTTCCTCATCATCTGAGCTGGATGACAAGGGAGTTGGTGCAAAGTTAGCTTGATTATTGACATATCCAGCATACTGCATGCCTGTAAATCATAGAAAGCATAAGAAAGTTCAGGTAGACAGGAAATACCAGCACACAAGATTTATGCATCCTCATAGACCACCCCACAACATGCAATTTTCTAGTTATACACTCTGCAAAAGAACACACAGATCGCACAACCATTCTTATTGTCATGCATGTATTTAGCAAACAAAAACGTCCTGCCAACTCACAGAATTTCAGTGTCTGGATATCTCCATTGGGAAGAACATATTATGAAACTAATGATGCTATAAACGCAGTCTGAATTATTTCACTCCATGCAGGAGCATAAGCCATTTAAATGTGCCAAACAAAGAGTGCAAGAGACCTCATTATGATAGCAGCTATCTGCTTGGTTGCTTGAGGATATGGTTGCTTAAGTATGGAAGTTTTTCTTTAAAGTGTACTTTTCACATTTATGTTCAACTTGTAACAAAGTCTAAACTATGCCTTTATTAGTTTGGTCCATAATGTAGGCAAAGTAAATTAAGCAACTTGTGTACACTCAGTATGAGACCTCTGAAGTTTAATGTCATCCTAGACTAGTATAAGCTGGGCAAATAATATATTTTAATTTTCAAAAAGACATCTAGCACTGGAACAGCTCCCGTCCCCACATCAATCTCATATGAACACTGTATTGATTTTCAGTGATGATAGCTTGGTTACTCAGGGAGGTAGAGAGTAACATAGAGCAAAACACAGAAACGCGTGGCTACACCTCTAATAACAGGCCAACTTAAACTAATAACACTTGAAGGGGATTACATTAAGGCCAGTGCAACAAACAGTCACCGCTGCCACTGAGAAAGCAGAGCATGACAAACATTGTTATAATACGGGCAAAGATTCTTATGGCTGATAAGAGGCCATCATAAAGTAGAACGACATTGATCATTGCAGACATGATAAAAACACACACATTAAAGCTTGTAATATATTGGCACATTAATCCTTCTATCTGAAAGGCCTCAATTTAAAATGTTTTCCATTTTACCAACTTTAAGCAATAACAGGTAGAATTCTACATTCATCAGTGAAGGATGATGGGAAAATGAAAGATCCATGTTCTGTTCAAGAATGGAGTCAGTCTAAACATTAATACTTGAGGGTGATACCCAAACTGTACATAAGTCAAGATTTTCATAGGTTTTATTTACATAGAGCTATTTTATATATTAAAGTTGCGATACATTCACTGCAGGGTGAGCAAAGAGCACTGATTGTAGAAGGACAGAAGGAAAACTGAAAAAGTAAATGTACATGTACCTCTACCATCATCCTGTATTGTATCTGCATTAGTTGGAGTCTCATTACCCTGCAGTGAAGACAGCACCTCTAATAGGAATAACAAGGTTTGTCTCAGAATAAACTTTGGGAAAACATACACAAACTTACACTTACTACAAAAGAAGCAGCAATAATATCAAAATAAATATTTTAGTATTATTGTAAGAAAACAGCCTTTTACAATGACAATACAAATAAGATATTTCTTTATATATTTGGATGTCTGCTGTGTAGAACCCAATGTATTTACACGTTGCACTAGGATAGTACCGACACAAGATAAATTATGCCACAAAAGCTTTTGAAAAAACAAGAGTGATTGTGCATAGAAGCATTTTCCGCTTATGACGTTTACCTTGTTGTACTGCTGGCTGAGGTGAATGTGAGGATCCTGGAGTCTGTTTGCCAGTGGGTGGATATGATACCAATGAACTAGGAGCAGATACAAGACTAGGCTGTCCAATTTCTGATTTCTGCTCTGGTACATGGAAAGCAGGAGACACTGTAAACAAATAAAATGCTTAAAAACAAAACCAGTTCAAAGTACAACACACTTGTAAAAAAACGGTATACTGGTTTATTATGTAAACAAATGAAGAGCAGACAAGCACTACGCATAATGTAAGAATTAAAACAATTTTCAAAAGATCAGTATGAGCAACAGTAAATGTCTGTGTGTTTAAAACCAAAAACAAACAAAAATGTCTGCTGCCAGACTCATTTCCCTCTCTCGCCGTTCTACCTCTGCCACCCCTCTCTGCTAGTTGCTACACTACCTCTCTGTCCCCCTCAGAATCCAATTCAAACTCCTTACCCTCACTTACAGAGCCCTAAACCACTCGTCCCTACTCCCCCCTACAACACCAACCACATTTCCACACGCACCCTTACTCGCCAATTCCACTCTGCCAATGACCGTCGCCTCACCTCCTCACTGATTACATCTTCCCACTCCTGCCTTCAGGATTTCTCTTGTACTGCTCCCAATTAGACTATTCACCAGTCTCCATGCTTTCAAATGTGCTCTTTAAAGTCCTTTAAAGTTTCCATTACAGACTATCAATCCTCCTCCTAACTCTCTCACCTCCGCATCCCCTCCTCTACCACCCTCCCACTCAGTATCACCCTCTGTGTCCACCCATCCCCTCTAGAATATAAGCTCTCCCAAACAGGACCTTCTCTTCTAGTGGTTTCCTTTTACCCAAGTAGTTTTGCAGGTAGCAATTATCTAAATGTGCTGTTTGTGTTATTAGAATATTATCACTTATGCCAATTTGTTATTATGTTTTAACACCCTATGTTCGTAGCTGGAGAACCCTTGTGGCGCCTTATAAATAAAAGATGACAAAAATAACACGCCAAATGTCACCTAGTTTCCAGTGACCTCTCCAAACTCATTCCAGATGGAAAGTTTGGAAAAAAGCAGTTTTCAACTAATGCCCACAACATCTGTTACCTCCTGCTTTACTATCCTCTCTAATTCATATGGGCCTTGATCCACTTCTGTCCACCTAAAAGATGACACCATTTCAATCCTCTGCATCTTACACATGCATAAACAGACTAAAACACACACTCAAATAGTACTCACATGTGGCCAATATACATAACAGTTGAGTACCGCTGATGTAGGTGTGCGATACCAGAAGGAGCCTTAAATACAAGACTGCTGTGATACCTGCTCTATCAGAACTTGACCTCATTACCACTGTGGAAGAGGCGAAAGAGGTTGCAGGTTATATTGCATCACTGTAGAAACTTTGTTCTGTGATTTACTTTGGGACTGCCACCAAAACAAGCCTACAGTTATAATACTGCACCTGCACACATACACACTCAAATCAGATGAACACCAATACAATGCTGCCCATTTGCTTTAGAAACCTTGTAAAGCTATACAATAGGTTAAGGCAAAATCTTTAAAATGATCACTTCCCTAAACAAAAAGACAAGTGAAACTAGTCTACAACTGTAACACTATTATAAAGCCACATTAAAGTGAATCAGTCATATGAAATAACAGTGAAGTTTATTCTTCATGTGTTTATACGCTCAAATTCCTACCTTACTAACAACTTTTTAAAAAACTTATCTGGTCTGACTGTGTAATCAAATAATTTATTAATAAAGCAAGGTAAAACGTTGTGACTAATAGAAAAGCAACAAGGTTGTACAGTTCAGGAGATAGACAGTGTTCCCAGTAACACATTGTTACAATCACCATGGTGTACATGTATCAGCTATATAGTGTGACCATAGAAAGACCGCCTGCAGTGGTTTCACAGTCCCAATACAAAACACACTTTTTACAAATGGGCCTGATGTGAAGTGTAGATATACAATACCCCAGAGGACTGAGAACAGCCAAAGCTACAGAAAAAAATGTAGAACATGAAATGAACTGAAACCTCTGTAGTCCAATAAATTTTATGTTTCTATTTCTATTTATTTCCCCAAGAAGAGATGTGCTCAACCTTTTTATAGAAGGGACCACAAAAGAGGTGGTTCTCAACAGGGTGTATTCTGCAAATCTGACAATCATGGGACTCCAAAAGCAGATTCTCACAAGCTGTATATTTCTGTTCTAGAACATGCACATTAGACTCTCATCTGGTGTCCAACTGGATTTTATGTTGGTATAAATAAAATGACAGGCTATGTATATTTGCCATTCATACCCCATTGTTCCTCCTCCTACACTTACTGTTGAGACAGCAAAAGGCTAAATATGCATTTCAAATTTTAAATGAGCTGGTCCCTGTAATGAGCACATTGTGGTTAAAAGCCAGCAGCCCTTTAAAATAACAGAAGTCCCAGTAAAGAGACCGCCCCCTTCATCTAACTGCACCACACCAAGGGTTGTTACTTACAGGTAAAAGAAGTCCCAAGATGGGAATCTAATACAACACACTTAAGAGATTCAAATTCCCATGAAATAAATATTTGTTTTTCTTCCTCTGTCTTGCGTATTTCACAGCTATTGGTTAAGGGGAATTTGAGTGTGCCAGGCCAATGAGAAACTGGGGAAGCAGCCAAGTGACAACTACCTCTGGCCTTAGTTTCCTTGTCACACGAGAAATAATTCAGCTGTTAAAGCTGCGTTTCTCACTAACTATTATGTGCTACAAATTGTGCTACTGTACACTTAATTCTGGCAGGAAAAATGTAGCATGCATAAATCACCTGCGTGACATTAGCCGAAAGTGTGTAAATTTACAAACCTGTCATTTCCACAGATGAGCAACCTTTAGCCCCTGCAAGACTACTTATTTCTCAATTTAAGTGTCAATAAAAATAAATTTAGAACTATTTTCCAAGACACTGGCGGTGATCAAGACATGCTCAGCTGATTGTCCATACTGAATTTCCTCATACTCTAATTAGAAAAGGCTTTATATTATACCATCACCGAACAGGTCAAGCTGCACCTAAAACTGTTCAATGGAAACCCTACCTAAAAAGTAATAGCTATCTATGTCATTGTCCACTCATTAATATCTGAAAATTTAAAATAACGTTTTTCCATTTGTATATGGAGAAGTCATTTTATTTTACACCTGGGAGAAGAATACTATACATGACAAACATGTTGGTTAATACTAAATTGTGGCCCTCTGTATCTTACCTGTGCTATATTGTTGATGGGTAGAAGCCAAAGGCAACCTATGGTTCTGTACTTGACCATCCTGGGCCCTCTGGTGTTCTACAACAGGATTGGGGGGTGATCTATGCCTATGTAATTCATGAGGAAACAATGAAGGACCAGAAGTTGTCTGCAGTCTCTGTACATTGTTGGTCACCTGAGTGCCAGACTGAAGGCCATGGGTAGTTACAAGTTGTCCATACTGAGTGCTGGCAGGCACTGAGTAGCATGGTGCGCCTTGATACAAATGACTTGATGCTACAGGTGTGGAATGGTGACTGGAATGAGCGGCTAATCCCTGAGGAAGACAGGATGAGGTTGCAGTATATGTAGAATTGTAGTCACCAGGAAAAGCAGAAAATGGTTCTCCTGCAGCTAGACCCTGGCCTGGCCCTAATGATGCTGGGTTATTATATCCTGGAGAAAGTCCATGGTAGAACTCGTGTGAGCCCTGATTTGGATTTAAATGATTGGTCTGCAGAGGCGGAGCCATGATGCTCTGGGGCGGTGCTGCATAGTTGGTAGAGTAATAATTTGGCCCATATTGGCTGTTTGTATACGAAGGAGTAACTTTACTCGGCACTTGGGAGCTGAATGCTGGAGTAGCACTGTTAGCGGATGAATAATTTCTGTATCCATGAGGCGGCTGAGGTTGATTTGGGCCTAAAATAAATAAAACAATGTTAACATACTAGGAAATAATAAAGGATAGTCAAATAATGCACCCTTTCCATGTAATTTTTTGTATTTGATTAACAATTAATTTAACTTTATTTTAAGTATTTCTTAGTCTGCAACCAAGTTGACACACTAGATTTCTGTTACTTCTAAATTATAATAAACATCCTTTGTAAATTAATAAAACATTATCGATGTACAATGCACATCTAAACAGGTATATATAGAAAAAGTACAATGGTCTTTCATTTAAATATTGCAAATAGTTTTTTTATTTTCTTTTTCAGCTTCTATACTGCTTTAGAATGACTAACCGGAAAAGACAGATGGCTCTTACATGACTGAATGATGTATATATTTTAAGTAAGATAACAAAGGATCACTAAACCTCAAGATTGACATTTTCAGATACAAACCATGAAGGTAAAATAAAGTGTTCAGTGTTAACCTAACAACCCACTACAGCTGCGTTGAAAGATAAAGTATTACATTCCCACTCCATTATAGACACCTACAACTCATCCCACATCTTTAGGACAGTGATAGGAATTTGATACAGGTCAAAGAGCTGACACTGCGTTTCTGTGACATTGCTGGCCCTGCCCATGTATACATCAACCAATCCATACTGTGCTTTTCTGCAAAGTCTGCCACTGTCAGTCGCTGACTGTTTGTATAATTAGAAAAAGTCCTAACATGGCAACCTGCTGCAAAGGAGTGAAAGAGAGCATGAGAGAAACATTTAAGTATAAAGAGTTATTTCATATTATTCAGATTGGTAATATACAGCCTTTGCTATGTCAAATAGTGACTTTACCTGCTATTTTAATAAAACTTACAATTTTTACAAAGTCACCACATGATCAGTGAATGTCTTATGTTTTGTAAAAAAATGTTGATGAACATCCTCCCCATATATTCTAATCAAGCATGTAAGTTATTTAAATATATATTTACCCATTTCATATTTTAATGCATTAATATTAATGCTCTCTATTGGTCTGTGACATCTTCAGGTTTGTTATGTAGTTTATTTTGAGTAACATCTTTAAAATAACAAGTAAACATGTGTCTAACACATATTTTTGTAATTGCATTTCTATTCCTTGTAGATGGCATATTTAATTTAAAACCACTACAGCCACTACTGAATATGTATCCTCCCACTTTAGTGACAAATAAGAATGACACACATCTAAGCATTTTGCAACCAAAATATAATTTACATGGCAGCCAAATATCTAAAAAGTTCATCAATGCTTTATACCTTGTGAATGACTTATAAAGTATTCATTTATAGATAGATAACAGTGACATAGATAAATATAAGTCACCATATGGGCCCATTATAGGACATAAAACATATTTCCTTTCACAGCCGCAACCTGTCTTCTTATAATAATCCTACCCACCAATAAATATAAAATCCCTTTGGAAGACAGGTTTGAGTCAAGTGAAATCTATAAATGCAATGTTAAGAGGTAAAATACACTGAAATGGCGTACACGTGCTTATTTACAAATATTTAAAAGACTGATATTCCCATTAGAAGTGTGGCTTAATCAACACCATAACTACATTGTCAATAGAAGACAGTATTTCTAAATTATGTATCAAGCAAATAGTCATTGCATGTGACGGTGAATAAAAGTATAATTATCTCCAAGTCAGAAAATGGAAACCACCTATCAATTAAGTGTGCACAGAGATACACAGAGGAATCCTCTGCCAATACCTCAGGGGTTTCAGTGATCACCACAAAAGCCATGTTCTTGCAGGTATTGGGAAACAAACATCTCGCCCAATATAAACAGGGTCACCTCATTCTAGCCCATACATGAAGTGGGGGTACAACAAAGGTGTGACCACATACACTTATCCTTCACACTCACAAGTAGCAAAATTAAAGCACATTTAGATATATTGGAGTTTAAAATGCCTACACCTATGTGTTAGCTCTCTGGATAGCCTGTCATCTAAAGCAAACCTCTATATTATATAAATGGTACACAGAGGTTAAACAGCAGTGCGGATTGCACGGAGATGTTTATATTAATTTATTAGTGTAGGAATAGGAATTGTACACTTTGTTTTGTAAAACATCAAAGTCTGAGCTCAGTGGACTAAAGATTGCTATGGACGGTATAATGTTATAGACCGGACACAATGACAGGTGGTTGGGGCAGTCTCTGTATTTGGACACACAGGACAGTGTAGGTAACATATGTCTGGTCTGTCTGCCCTCATCTTATAGCTGATGAGTGAGGAGACAGAAGAGGTCCCAGCAGCAGATCACTGGCCTGGGAGCTGGTCCCTGTGTGGGTGAGATGAGGATAGCCGGCTATGTCGGTGAGATCACCACTAGTAAAGCCCCATCATACAACGAAGGAGCAGTAATTCCGTACACCAGTATGGTGGAGCAGTAAATCCGTACACCAGTATGGTGGAGCATCGTAGTAGCCTACCACCACCCACCCTCCTCTCACCGTTGTGCTGGGCGGCCGGGGGACCAGGCGCTGACATTGTGTCGGGTCTGTGCGGATTCCGCGCTGACGTTGCGTCACTTGCTGCAACCCCGAGCCGCGCGACCCTCGCGTCACCACCGCAACCGCCGGCTTGTGGGAGGAGCTACCTGCAACCTCTCGGGGATCCGGAAAATCATGTGACCCGTGGGCAGCCTGTGCCCATACACAAAATGTGCATAATAGTCTCCAAAGCGGTGGCGAGCGCCACCCAGCGGCCGGAGGGGGTAGTATATGTACGCTCTTCAGCGCAGGATTAGGCAAATTGTGGCACTGCTGTCGTGGTATTACTGCACGTGCTATCATAGCTTGCTAAATCATGCTGAGTCATGTAGTTCACCAATAGCTAGAGTGCCGGGGGTTTCCTTGTGCTGCTCTAGCGTGTGGTGGGTTAAGGAGGGAGATGGCGCATGCGCTAATAGCGGTTTCACATTTAATTGCAAAGGTTTACTGCACGTAGTGGATGACAGCTGTAGTTGTCTCACAGTTTGCTACCCTTTCTCTTTTCAGTTTGTTAAAATATTTTATTTGTGAAGGGTAAGTAGAATTTATTCAATAATACGAATATAGTGTAGACACAGAATGTATGAGGAAGGGGATGTAGCTCAGTGGTAGAGCGCATGCTTTGCATGTATGAGGCCCCGGGTTCAATCCCCGGCATCTCCAATTTATTATTTTTTTTTTTTTAAATTGATTTCGAAATATTTTTTCACATAGTCATTTAAGTTGAGGACAACTAAATCAGTACATGTGGTTTACTTTTTAATTTTATTACAATGTTCTGTGTCTTAGGCTCAGCGGCCTATTAGGAATATTTTAAAGGAAAATAGATGCATGTATCCCAGTGACCCAGCACAAGATAGTTAAGTAAGCCATTGGCCCGGCCTTGGGGATATATGCTCCCCAGCCCAGCCAACCTCTGCTTTTAACAGAGATCCCAGGCTGAGAGGAGGTCTGCTTGATGTGGTTACCGCTATATAGCGAGGATATATTTGAATGTGGAAGGCCATCTGCTGTGGCAATGGTCAAACATGGTAAAGCGCTCCTATGTTGTGACAAGGATCTGCTTGGTGTTTTTTCTACCTATTTTATGTTTAGGGTATGAGAGTCACTACGAACTCCTGTTGTGTGTAGCGGTTGGTTCCCATATCATTTTTACTGCTCTAGCAGCGCCCCGT
This sequence comes from Mixophyes fleayi, assembly GCF_038048845.1. Classification (NCBI taxonomy): domain Eukaryota; kingdom Metazoa; phylum Chordata; class Amphibia; order Anura; family Limnodynastidae; genus Mixophyes; species Mixophyes fleayi. Next base: position 135,149,090 of record NC_134402.1, read on the forward strand.
CATAAGTGCCCTGGGCCCTGCAGAGCCTTAATTCAGTTCTACCTGTAGGTCTGACAGACTGCCGCTGGCAGTCCCTGGTTTCTACTGTGATTGATCTTGGCTCCTTTGGACATTTGCTGTAACTGTCTCGGAACACAGGCTGGCTTCACATGCAGTCTCACTGTACTGGGTACATGGGTATTCCCCATAGACTATAAATAGACCTTGCGGCTGGATTCTATTCAGTAGCGTCGGGCTGTTTTTACACTGTACAAGCAGAAGTTTGCGTCGTTTGTAAATTGGGTTTCTTAATTTATTAAAGCATGTTCCGGATTTGGTTTTACAAATATGGGGCCCTTGTTGCCTGAAGATAAGAAGACTGCAAGCAAGAAGGGGGCTATTCTGGCCAGAAGAACAGAAGATATTTACAAGCATGGACAATTGTAGTTCCACAAGCATCAGCATGCCCAGACTGTTTAGGGCAGCCCAGGCTGGCTGGGACTTGTAGGTCCACAAAACAAAATTATTTTTTTTAACTACTAATTTGCCAATATTACCCTACTACCCACAGCCTACAGCCTACCGGGGTAGGAAGAGCTCTAGTGCTTTCAGCATTGGGCTCGGTCTTATTAGAGGGGGGGGCTCGCTCGTTTTTTTCAGTGGACCCCACTCCCTAGGGAATCCAGCCCAGCGTTGAACAGCTTGAGGTTGGTATGTCATTATGGCAGGGGGACCCCTGCCGCTTGTCCCTCCGCTATAGTGCCACCAACCCCGGCTGGTTTGTCTAGTGCTGGTTGCGTGAAAATCGGGGGGGACCCAATGCAAATTTTTCTCCAATTTTCACGCAACCAGCAGTAGGCTGGCAGCACTAGGGTTAATAGTGCTCGGACGGGGGGACCCCACGCTTTTTTTTTAACTAAACATTTCTCTATTTTTAAACTTTTGACAGACGCTGGACCTCCGGCTCTATAGACAGACCAGTGTAACAGTGATGTGTTTACTAATCGCGCAGCTAGGCAACACAGGAGAGTTTGCTATACACGGGAGTGTTTGAAATCACAGCAAATCGCCAGAGATGACCAGTGATTTTGAAGATCAGAGTAAAAATCGCAGCTTAATACATCTGGCGACTTGGGAACTAAAATCGGGGGTTATCACCCACGATTTGCTGCGATTTTAAATTGATGAAAAAATCGGGCCTTGATACATTTACCCCCTGTAGTGGATTCCCCGCTTCTTTCCACTTTGCTAGTCCTTCCACAAGACAGCATGAAGGCGGTATTTAAGCCGCTTCCCCCTGAATAGAAGTTGGGCACCACTGATGAAGGATTATGTTTCCCTTTCCCTTGGATGATCATATGCGGATGGATTCTTTTTTTCTATGATTATTTTTCCACCAGAAGGCAACAGAAAAGCTGATAACAATATTTTCCAATCATCTTATTGTCATTTGGCAGACTTGATTTTAATTAAAAAAAAATGTGTTGTGCTCCCTTTTAATGGACAATCCCGGTCTGTTCTCCCACGACTGATCCTATTTTTGTATTTTCAAAGGTATTGAAGAGTTCCTTTACCATATAAAATAGTCATGGAAATTCAAGATGACTTCTAGGGGTAAATGTATGATACTCCGATATTTTCAACTTGCCGGAAAACGGCGACTTTGCATTGAAAATTTAAAGCGGTGATGGCTTGTAAAGGCAAGTTTGCCTTTACAAGCCTTCGCCGCTTTAAATTGTCAATGCAAAGTCGCCGTTTTCTGGCCTTTACAAGCCATCGCCGCTTTAAATTGTCAATGCAAAGTCGCCGTTTTCTGGCCTTTACAAGCCATCGCCGCTTTAAATTTTCAATGCAAAGTCGCCGTTTTCCGTCGAGTTGAAAAAATCGGAGTATCATATATTTACCCCCTAGTATCCATAATAATTTAAAGTAGGGGATACATGATTCCTTCTAATAAACAACTTTTAGTAAAAAAATTTACATGGACAGACAGACTTATGAAAATGTAGGATGACACACAGACTTATACTCACATAAAGTCAGCAGGACACCCTTAGAGTTAGGAGTAAATTCAGTTAAAAAGAAAAAAAAACATGTTGCAAATGCAAAGTTTGCTTTGCATGCAGGGGAAATACTGTCTATGTTTGCATGTAGCACACATATGCTGGACATCTTTATTTTTACATTGTGATTTAGAGTTGAGCATAGGACACGCGATCCCTTCCAAATCTAAATCTGTCCATGCATTTTAAATTTGCCCCCCCCCCTATAGAGCAACATTGTTTTGCTATGATGCAAAATTGCACCTTTTAACTGCATATACTCCTAATGACAATGCCTGCCACACAGAGTTGATTTGACATTGACTGACACACAGAATCACACTAATTGACACACAATGACACACACAAGGACATGACTGACAGGCACAGAGACTCACAATGACACTGTGAAGGGGAGGATGTTTACTCCATTTTCCCAATTCTCCTCCTCTCCCGCCTCCCCCCCTGCCATGGTGTAATTGTAGCAGGTAGGGGTAGGGGACGGTAGGCACTTTGCACATGAGCTGAAAGTGCATCAGGCTTCATTGTGTGTGCCAGCCATGTGGATGATGTCATCAAACCTGTCCAACTAGCAGTGCGTCCTTGTGTTTGCAATGATGTTATCATACACACCGTGGCGCTAAGGACGCTGGGAGGGCAGGTGGGTTTTATAAGCTCAATCTCTGCCCTCAATACTGTCTGAACAGTGGACACAATGCAGATATCCTTTCCCTCTTCCACACTTACCATTCCATCCCTTCTCACAAGCTATAGGATACCACATAAAGGGTTAATTTCTGCAGTGGTTAATTGCTGGATAAGGGGTTTAGTGGGATATTTGATGTGCATGTATATGGAGGACAGCGGCATATAAGGACATTGTGCTAAGGGGTTAATGACTGTAAAGGGGTTAAATGGCTGCAGAGGAGTATATGTTTGTAAGTGTGGAGTAATATAGGAGTATTTGGGTATGTCAGCGAAGATTGCTGGATTATATGGAGACTTGTGATTTGAAATACATATAGCAGCTTTTGGAGTATATGTATACTGTACATATGAGGTTTATTATATGTAGCATACTTACACTGTGATGCATATTGTGATATGGAGACTTTGTCATGAGATAGCAAATAGAGTTTGTGATGATACACATATAGTGTGGCTTTTGCATATATATTATATTATGGAGTTTGAATATTGTGTAATGATGATAGGTGTGGTGGTGCTGTTCGATACTATGGTGTTTGCATGTAATATAATATGGTATTTGCATATAGCATAGAATGTTAGTACTATACTACTACTAGTTTAGTTATATTGTATTGAGCAAGATATACACTATGGGCCTGATTGATCAAGGGTCGTATCTGCAATTTTTGTGCATATCATACGCAAAACCACACTGTGCATGCCCAAAAACGGGACTTAAGTAAGCAAAATAGTGAGATACGAACAAACAAATATCAAAGTAACAGCGTATATGTGCGCAAACGCCACTTACAACACTACGTCCTTCGAAGTAAAAAGGGGCGTGTGATGGACAACTTAAGTAAAACCATGCAAAACACTTGTCCCAGCTTGGAGTTATGTCTAAGTCCAAAAGCTATTAGCAGCAGCTCGGAATAAACACAGGAATAAACTCATCCCCTGATTATAAATGAATGTGCTGACCATACACCTTCATACACTTCTCTCATAACAAACCAGTATTTTAAAAATTGTGTTATTTTATTATTATATCATGGTTGATTCACATTTTCAATTGTTGGGAGATTAAAGTGGTTGTTGGGAACGATTATATATAATAGCAAAATAATTTAATTTCATATTTTTTTAGTCTTGAGAGGTTTTCTCTGACTTTTTTTAAAAAAAAATAAAAAATTTATGTCTAAACTGTATGCAATATTTTCAGAGCCACATTAATAATGCTTTTCTATTTTAAAATTTTATGTGCCTGTTCAATAGTTTTTTACATGCTTGATTGCATTTAATTATTTTGGGTGGCTTGCCTGTGTATCTCTTATCTGTTTATCTCTTATCTTGTGTCTGTAACTCCCCACAAATTAAATTTTTTGGAATATTCACCCCCCTTAAAACATTGTTTTTTGTAAGGTATGTTTGGTGTTATGGTATTATGTTTTATTATGGTATAATACCTATTTTTAATATGGGATAAAAGTACATAGTATTTGTCCATGATGCACTACAGGTCCCAGGATGGGCAGGTTGCCATTAACTAATTAAGTAAAGCCATGGTGGGACCTGTACTGTCCCCAAGACACATTTAAATACACATACACAGACACAAGTTTAAACATAATTTTTAAGGGCAGAAATGGCACACACATTATTGGTCACCTACCTACAAGTTAGTGTGATCCAAATAAAACTGAAAACCAGGTAGATGATGCAAAATCACCTGGCCTGCAAACGAAACTTTCACAATTGTGTTCTGATGAATTAATAATAATAATAATAATCTATATAATGTAAATCCTATTAATGTGGTATATACACAACAAAGACAAACAAATAAATAATAATAAAACAATAAACAATACACTTGAGGATATATTTTAAAACAAAAACAACAAAAAAATCGCACATCCTCATCTCAACACTAGGCTACTCAAGTAACTGATCTATCTGAATACGGACATTTCATTGAGTACTTTAAAGTTCGTGGACTGTGTTGACCTCACTGCTTGATATCCGTGGTTCTACGCATCTCTATGTTACTTTGCTATTTACGTTGCAAAATGACTTGTGATCTGATTCATCTTGGTACATATTTGGAGATTTGTTGCTTGATGAATCGGTGAGTACCTTTCTTGTATTTATTTGCATATAATACGTTGCGCACAGTATACGTCCGCTAATGTATCAGGCCCTATATGGCCAAAAGGATTTGGCCACACCTGTTAATTATTGAATTGAGGTGTTTCAATCAGACCCGTTGCCAGAGGTGTATAAGATCAAGCAGCTAGCCATGCAGTCTCCATTTGCAAACATTTGTGATATAAAGTGGGTCATTCTGAAGAGCTCAGTGACTTCAAGTATGGTACTGTGATAGAGGGCCACCTTTGTAATAAGACAGTTCGTGAAATTTCATCCCTGCTGGATATTCCACAGTCAACTGTAAGTGATATTATTAGAAAGTGGAAGTGTTTAGGAACAACAGTAACTCAGCCACGAAGCAGAAGACCACGTAAAATCACAGAGCAGGGTCAATGACTGCTAAGGTGCCTGGTGCGTAAAAGTCGCCAACGCTCTGCTGATTCTTTAGCTGAAGAATTCTGAATTTCCACTGGCCTTAATGTAAGAACAAATACTGTCCAGCGAGAGATTAATAGAATGGGTTTCCATGGCCGAGCAGCTGCATGCAAGCCTCACATCACCAAAGCCAAGCGTCGGATGGAGTGGTGTAAAGCACACAGACACTGGACTGTGGAGCAGTGGAAACGTGTTCTGTGGAGCGACGAATCACGCTTCTCTGTTTGGCAGTCAGATGGGCGATTCTGGGTTTGGTGGATGCCGGGAGAACGTTACCTGCCTGACTGCATTATGCCAATTGTGCCAATTTGGTGGAAGAGAGATAATGGTATGGGGCTGTTTTTCAAGGTTTAGGCTAGGCCCGTTATCTCCAGGGAAGGGCAATCTTTATGCTTCAGCATACCAAGTCATTTTGGACAATGCTATGCTTCCAACTTTGTGGCAGCAGTTTGGAGAAGGCCATTTTCTATCCAACAATGCCCCAGTGCACAAAGCAGGGACTACAATGATATGGTTTAAAGAACTCGGTGCGGAAGATCTTGACTGGCCCACACAGAGCCCTGACTTCAACCTCATTGAACACCGTTGGGATGAACTGAAATGGAGATTGCGAGCCAGGCCTTCCAACATCAGTGCCTGACCTCATAAATGCTCTGAAGAAGGAAGGGGCACAAATTCCCAAAGAAACACTCCAACATCTTGTGAAAAGCCTTCCAAGAAGAGTGGAAGCTGTTATCACTGCAAAAGGAGGATCAACTCCACATTAAAGTATATGTATTTGAATACAATGTCATTACAGTCCCTGTTGGTGTAATGGTCAAGCGTCCGAATATTTTTGCCCATATAGCGTATATGCGAACAGTTTGTAAGCTCTCACAAGGAGTGCACTTTCTACCCTATATCTCATGTCTGCACCTTCTTTCTCTTAAATATGTTATGTTTTATGTTTAACTTTTATTTGTGGGAGTGGTATGCTCTTTTGTTTAACCTGTACTTGCGGAATTTATACATGATTACGTACTATTTGTACTTGTATACTTTGTACTGCACCAGCCTGGGGGGCAGATGCCCCCTGCCCCCCAGCCCAGCCTGCCCCTGCATCAGGCAGTTAGACACATCAGGCAGTTACACACATCAGGAGGTTACATACATCAGTGAGTTATACACATTTGTGGGCAGCATGATGACTTAGTGGTTAGCAGTGCTACATGAAAAAACAGTCAGTATTTAACTTATGTGCAAAACAGAATACTAATTTTCACCCCTTGCAATTGTAACATGGTTTTATCCAATAAGAAACTTCTTAATTTAAGTTCCTTAATGAATCAGGCCCCAGGGCTGGTTGGAGTTTTCTAAATTTCATGTATCCATTTTTATTTTTACAAATAGGGCCTCCAACACTTCAGGATCCAGACAAGCAGCAACTGAACTAGCAGCCACAGGTGATGAAAGTGACAAGAACAGGTAGGAGAGAGCAGGACAGTATGTCAACTGTCCTGAATCTGGTCGGGAAGTCCTGTATTTGGGTGACTGTTTCGCTTAGTGATATTTGGTCCGACTGGAAGGACAGTTGGGAGGTATGTCCCACTTCACACTGTACTACTTGTGAAGGCAAAGCTGCGTGCAACTAACAGTAGTGCACATAGTATTGCCTATGTATTTGTCTAACATTTGTCTAAAATGATAACCATGTTACATAATAGGGGCCCCCTGTCTTAAATACCCTGGGACCCCAAGCGTTAAGTAGGGATGTGCACCGGCGACTTTTGAGGTCTTGTGTTTTGTGTTTTGGATCCGGATTTTCGCGATGTTTTGGGTTCGGATTTGTTTAGCAAAACACCTACCGAAAGGTTTTGGTTCGGATTTAAGGTTTTGGATTCGGATTTTTTTTGAAAAAAAAAATAAAAAGTATAAAAATCAAGTTTTTGGGATTATTTTCACTCCTACGCTATTATTAACCTCAATAACATTTAATAACAATCATTTCCACTAATTTAAAGGCTATTCTGAACACCTAACACCTCACAATTTTTTTATTTTTTTTTAGTACAAAACATTGCAACGAGGTATCTTTCTGGACTGCGTAGAGGAGTGTTCCCCACAATATAATTAAAAACCCATCAACTGGTCTGAATTACACCCAAAAATAGTATCTGCACTGCGTAGAGTAGTGGGCACTGGGCACCACAATAAAATATATAGAAAACCTTCAACAGGTCTGCATTACACCCAAAAATAGTATCTGCACTGCGTAGAGGACTGGCCACTGGCCACCACAATATAATATATAGAAAACCTTCAACAGGTCTGCATTACACCCAAAAATAGTATCTGGACTGCGTAGAGTAGTGGGCACTGGGCACCACAATAAAATATAGAGAAAACCTTCAACAGGTCTGAATTACACCCAAAAATAGTATCTGCACTGCGTAGAGGACTGGCCACTGGCCACCACAATATAATGTATAGAAAACCTTCAACAGGTCTGCATTACACCCAAAAATAGTATCTGGACTGCGTAGAGTAGTGGGCACTGGGCACCACAATAAAATATATAGAAAACCTTCAACAGGTCTGAATTACACCCAAAAATAGTATCTGGACTGCGTAGAGGACTGGCCACTGGCCACCACAATATAATATATAGAAAACCTTCAACAGGTCTGCATTACACCCAAAAATAGTATCTGGACTGCGTAGAGGACTGGCCACTGGCCACCACAATATAATGTATAGAAAACCTTCAACAGGTCTGCATTACACTGCACATACGGCTGCTCCTCCATCCTCTCCATCATATACATGTTGGAGTTTCAGCGTGTGAAAACCTCTTGTTTTTGATAATGTCAGTGCATTTTGAATATTTTTCAATTTGCCCCACACCACTGAATGTACTTTATCTATGATACGCATCTATCTTTCTTGACTGCGTAGTGTGGTGGCCCCGGTACACAATTTGGTACCGAGGCCACAATATAATAAAAAAAACCTCCACGGGTCAGAATTCCACCAAAAAAGGGTATGGACTGCGTAGTGTGGTGTGCCCGGAACACAATTTTTTACAGCGCCAACAATATAATTAAAAAATTGGGCATCAACTGTCACCGTTGTTTAATATCTGATACACCTAAATATGGACTGCACAGTGGAGTGGCCCCGGTAGTAAACGTTGTGAGGAAGCAACCTCCTTCGCCGCTCACTGACCAGGTTCCCCGCTGCACTAAAAACTCTTTCCGAGTACACACTGGAGGGGGGACAACTCAGGTAAAATAGAGCCAGTTTCTACAGTGGCTTCCAAACTGGCTTTTTTTCCTGCCAGTAACAATATGGACTGTCTGACATGTCTACTTGGATGGTGTCAGCAAAGTAATCCTCCACCATTTTTTCAATTGTGACAGCATCCAATGCAGCAACAGTAGACATGTCTGCAATGGTTGCCAGGTCCTTCAGTCCGGACCAGATGTTATCAGCATCCCCGCCAGCGCCTCTTTTAGGAAAACTAAGCTTTTTCCTCGCAGCCATAGATGTGGAAGAAAATGAGGGTTTCCTATGTCGTAGGTGGCTGTGTAGGCTTGAATGGCCTTTTGATGCTCCTCCATCCTCTGCAGTATATAGAGGGTGGAGTTCTAGCACGTCACTACCTCTTGTTAATTTAGATTGCAAGGCTTGTAAATACTTTGAAGATAAAAAAAAGCAGGCTGCACAAACTGTGGAGCTAGAAAGTTAAATTAAATAGACCACGCTTTTTTATGTGGCTAGTATCTATGCCCCCCCCCCCCCCCCCCCGCCCTACACTTGTAGTTGAATATAAAAAAAGCAGCCTGCATAAACTGTAAAACTAGAAATTCAAATATACAAAGAAATGGACAAAGGCAGTTTGGTATCTGTCTGCATCAGATCCCCTCTCCACTAGGAGTAAAATAGAAAACTATTCAGCCGTTATATAATCTAGAATATAAATAGAAATTGAGAAAGGCAATTTGGTATCTGTCTGCATCATAATCATCAACATCCTCCTCACCCCCAGCTACATCAATATCCTCCTCCCGGTGTACAACATTCACACCTTCATTAGCCAAATATGTAACTGGACTGTGGGTGATCCTTCCAGCATATGCAGAGGGCGTGTTGCAAATGGTGGAAGGAGCCACCTCTTCCCGTACAGTGATGGGAAGGTCAGGCTTCGCAACCACCAACACCCTTGGACTCGCCTTGGGGATTTGTGATAATTTCTCTTTAGAAGGCCGAGTTGTTTGCTGTTTTGTTGCTGACACCATAACTCTCTTCAATTTTTTGTAGGGGGGGGAGGAGGAGGAGGGCTAAGATCCTTGGGTGAAGCTAAACCACTAGTCATGAACACGGGCCAGGGGCTAAGCCGTTCCTTGTCAGTCCGTGTCGTAAATGGCATATTGGCAACTTTACGTTTCTCCGCAGATGATTTTAAGTTTCTCTTTTTGCTACTTTTACTTATCTTGGGCTTTTTGGATTTTACATGCCCTGTACTAGGAGATTGGGCATCGGGCTTGTAAGATGACGTTGATGGCATTTCATCGTCTATGTCATGACTAGTGGCAGCAGCTTCAGCATTAGGAGGAAGTGGGTCTTGATCTTTCCCTACTTTATCCTCCAAATTTTTGGTCTCCATTATATGTAGCACAAGATACTGCAGAATGTGTGAACTTGGTAATATTGCAGTAGCAATGGACTTATACTGCTAGATTGGTTTTGCAAATTTGGTTATAATTATTATTATTTTTTTTATAACTTTTTTTTTTAAAAAAACTTGGGAATAATGGGGAAATAACTATGCCCTTAGAAGCACAGAGCACAGGACACAGCACCACTGGACTGAACAGGACACAGCACAGGACCCAGCAGCACCACTGAACTCAGCAGGACAGAGCACAGGACACAGCACCACTGGACTGATACTGCAGAATGTGTGAACTTTGTAATATTGCAGTACCACTGGACTTTTACTGCTGAATGTGTGAACTTGGTAATATTGCAGTACCAATGGGCTTATACTGCAGGATTGGTTGTGCAAATTTTTTTGTAATTAAAAAAAAAATTAAATTAGTTTTTTGTATTTTTTTTAATAACTTTTTTTAATTTTTTTAAACACTTGGGAATAATGGGGAAATAACTATGCCCTTAGAAGCACAGAGCACAGGACACAGCACCACTGGACTGAACAGGACACAGCACAGGACCCAGCAGCACCACTGAACTCAGAAGGACAGAGCACAGGACACAGCACCACTGGACTGAGCACAGCACAGCACAGGATATAGCAGGGCAGAGGACCACCTAACACAACCTCCCTCTACCCTGATCAATGCCTGAGTGAAGATGGCGGCGGCCAGCGGGAAATTTATAGAATCCGAGTATCGCAAGATCCGACAACGGGATTATGACTCGGAGCCTCACTTTCAGTTTTGCAATTGGCGGGAATACCCGGATCTGTCTTGGATCCGGCTCGGATCGGCAAGGTTCGGGTGGGCTCGGATTTCAGATATCCGAGCCCGCTCATCCCTAGCGTTAAGCCAGCTCTGGTTAGCAGGAGGGGGCGGATAGCTGTTCCCAGTCCCTGGATAGTACACAGCCTGCAGAGCAAGCCGAGGAGCTCTAAGTATCACAAGAATTGGTAATCTCGTGAGACAAAGAGCTTCCCTGCTCACTCTACAGGATGTTCCCACCCTGATAGATGTCAGCAGCACCAGGAGCATAGATAAGTACAGTGGGCTGAGGATGGCGTGATGTGGCTGGGAGGGCGTGATAAATGTAATGTTTATCATAATGTATGTATCAATGCCCCATGTTGGCCTCACCCACAACACAATGTGGTCACGCCCCTTTCAGCACCATCGCTGTGCGGCGGCACACAGTTCTTTTCCTGCTCATCTGAGGATTGGGGCCCCAAAAGTTTACTGTAACCGGGCCTTAAATTTCTCTTGCCGACACTGTACATACCATTGTCTAATACTGCCCTATGCTGCAAATAGAGAGTCAAGCTGCATGTAACACATTTGTATCTCACAGGACACGGCAGTGATACTGGGAGATGGCCAGTGCAGGGCAGGTAGCATAGACATCAAACAGCTGATCCACAGAGGACTATAGTAACATACCCCAACAACCTGTAGCTCTTCAGCTGCTGTGGAACTAAACGTCTCAGTATCCCTGCCAGCCTATTGTGGGGCTTGCTGGGACTTGTAGTTCCACGTAAACTGGAGCGGCACAGGAGGCGTAAGGGGGCTGTTCCTCAAGCATACTTCTGTTTGACAGCAGCATATTTTAATAGATTCTCTGATTATGATACAATGATCTTTGCAAACAGTACTGTAATTATTATTATTGTTATTATTATTATTATTATTATTATTATTATTATTGTTGTTGTTATTATCTGGAACTGAGGTGGGCCTGTATGCTTTAAATGCCAGGGCTGATTTTTAGTCCCAGTCCGGACCTGCTTGTCAGGCATCTCAAGGAGGCGTTGCATCTGGATCACGACGCCAACCTGCTCTTGACCATGTAGGAGCTGGATATTTTCAATGCTGTGGTTTTGGAGAGCTGCTTTGAGAGTGTTCTGTATGTATTTCCAGTATGGACAGGAGTTCTTGCCCTTGTCCCACGGCAGGGGAGGGCTGGCAAATTTTAGCACGGGGGCAAGACTCGACCCAGCAGCCTATTAGGAACATGTTAAACAAAGAAAAATGAAGGTGGCCATAGAGCTATCTTAATGCTGAAGCACAGGGTCCTCACAGGCTTGCCATATTTTCTGTATATTATTCCAGAAGATTTCTTCAGAACCTTTAAACCCTCTTTATTCTTTATTGAACCGTTTAGGTGGATTAATCACCTCAGTATCAGCTGTTATCTGTACATGCGATGTTACTGTTGAAAATACATGTCTTGACCTTGACGAAAACAACGTACACGTACTAATTGTACATTAGCAAGACAAGCAAGAGGTAGCAATAAATATAAGCTTATTTTTATCGATAGTTTACATTTTTATTTCTGTGAGTATTTGTGTAGGTCGGGCCCCAGTGCACTGCTTTGCCCGGGGGTCAATAATGCTGTTATGCCCCCTGCCCCCCAAGCCCCTGTCGCACGTATTTGACAAAGGGAGATGAATTAGTGTCAAAAACCTATAATTGAAAGGAGCTCCAGCGGTATCTGATTTTGTGTTGCCTCAAAAATCTTGTAACAGGGGGAAGGTCCCTCTGCTTTTGAATAATGAAATATTTTGATTTGGATGTCTTGTAAAACTGTTGTAGAGCAGTCTCTAATAGTCATTAGGAACCTTTCCCTGTATTCATAATAGTGTAGGCAGATGATATATCTTGGATTTTTGTCAGTTGCTAGTTTTGCTCTTAGGGCTCAGTAGGCCTGGTCCATGAGACAATCCTCATCAGAAATCTCTCATAGAATATGTTTGAAAAGGTCTTTGAGAAGGGCTTGAAGAGCAGAGGCAGAAATAGATTCTGATATTGTCTGGTGCCGTCCCTGCTTCTCCTCCCTTGCTGGGGACAGTTGCCGCTCTTTCTTCCCTGCACGTCCCATTGCTAGGCAACGGGGCGCTTCCTCCGCTTGGACCCAGGGCGCACGCGCTCCTCGGCTTCCAGTCGGCGGTCAGCCTCGCTGACAGCCCATTCCCCCGGCCACCAATGAAATCTCAGTAGCCTCTATATCAAGGAGACTCTGGCACCATTAGGGTGCCAGAGTATCTAGGTCTCCCTATGCTCCAGCACTTCTGTATCCACTACAGTCTCCTGCCTGATCTATGTACCGAACAGGCTTCTCCTGACATTACATTGGATCTTCCTCTGGTCTGTTCTCTGTTACCTGGTTTTGACCCATGGCTTCCTGACTTCGCTTTGTCTACTCATCTGTACCTCGCTTGGCCGCACGGTTACAACTCCTGCCTGTACGACTACGATTATTCACCGCTCACACCGCTGGTAGCTTCCTTGCAGGGCCGCAACCTGCACGTCACTTGCAGCGAAACCCAGACTCCCTTGCGGGGGTCTCTGGCGAAGACCTGTGGTGTGTTAGACTCCGCGCCTCCTTGTGTAGCAGCGCTAATACCTGCAGGTGACCTTCAACCAGAAACACCCTGTGACAGATATTTTACAGTCTAAGATTGTTTCCACGGGGCCGTTTTTCAAAATAATACTGTTTCTCTTTAAGTGTCTCGATCTCCATATGTAATCTAGCTAATTCCTATTGAGCACGCATGGAAAAAGAGAGCATCTCTTTTAACTTGTAGGGCGTCTGTTCTGGTGCCAAGTCAGGCAAAGTCACATTTAAAGCCAGTAATGGCCTTAGACAGCTCCTAGCTAAATGATGTCACCTTTCAGGAGAGTAGTCCTGACTGCCTGAATCTGAGGGATTATAGTCTCCGATGAGGATAGAGAATTTGAGGCTTCAGAACGGGTTGTTTGTTGCATACTCTGTTTCGCAATACTGCCAAAGAAGTTAACGGAGGAACTCCGAGGCAGCTTTTTGTTCTTCTGAGACTTAGATATGTTTGAGGTATTTCTTTGCTGCTCAAATAATATGGAGGAAGAGGAGGGAGGAAGGAAAGAGGGGGAAGTTTCACATATTTAAGGGCACGTTAGGGGTCCACACGACCCTGGAATGGGAGTGAAAGCTTTATATATGTGATGTTGATTGTTGTTGAAATTTGAGTACCACTGTGATTTCTCCCTGCGCCCTTATAAGGAGAGATCATCAGTTTCTCACTCAGAGTATAATGTAATAGTATAAGCAAGTAACTGATTTATCAAAAGGACAAAATGTGGTTGAATGGAGAAGTATTGCATTATTACCACTTATTACCACTGGAGGGCAGCAGCATCTCAGTAATACAGTGTTTAATCTGTGAAGTTGGGTTGGAGTAAACATGAATGGATCATCAGGATTTTATGATATGAGACAGCTGTTTCTGTTCTTTCAAAGGAGGTCATTGGTGAGATTGCACCTGGAAATTAACTTTTTGTGTCATATGTTAAGGAACATTTGCTTGTGGTATTCACTTGTGTGGGCTGAAGTGAAACTCTTCAAGATGGTGCTCAATTCTACAGCTCACGGGTGGGAAGGCAACGCTGATCCAGATATTGTCAGGGTTTGTACAGGAGACTCCTTTTAGAAGATAAGAGGATTTTAAGCTGGAGCCAGGATCTGTTTTCGAGAGACCCTGATGATTATGATGGTAGGTTTCCCTTTAAGGGCAGCTAGCTGTCAGGCGGTAGAATGGAAGCACAGGCCATATTGTTAATTTATAATATATTATATTGCACTAGGGGAGGCTTGGCACCGGCTTAGGAGGTCCGGCTGGTTTTTACAACTCACCAGAGATGCAATGGCAGTGATAGCTTCTCTGTGGCCAAGGTGGTGCCCAGCAGTCCCAGATGCCAGAATGTTTAGGATGGGGCACCGATTAGTCCAGAGGCAGATCTGATGGCTGTGTCTGGGAGTCTCTGGAGACAGAACTGTGGAGTTGTCACAGCAGCCCATGTCCCCACCAAACAGGGGTGTAATGGAGTCCAAACCTAGTAAGGCCTATGCGACTGGGTTGCCCCAGGAAAACACACAAGGATGTTGACTGCAAAGAACATGTATTTTGCCTCTCCAATGTTGGTAGGAAACAAATCTAGTTAGATAAGCTTGTTTAGAGGTGAAGAAGACTGAAGGAATACAATATTGGAATAGGGTTCTGGAACTCTGCGAGAAAGTATGGCTGCCTGGCAATGCCCTCGAAGATGATAATAAAAATTTAAAGGCAATGCATTATAGTGATAATGTGTTATTCAACAAAAGCTGGAGGAGAGCCATAAGAATAAAACACAATAATACCATGTTTAAATTGATGCTGGTTAAGTGACGAAGCAGTGATGGTTAAAAAAAACGAAAGTTTTTAAAAAACAAAACTAAAACAAAAGTGGTAGTTTTGATGTATTAAAAGCCAAAACGGCTAATATTCTCCCTCTGCACACTACCTTTCTATTCCTTAAGTTATATAACCTTACTCAAAACCTGAAATAAGATACAGAAGCATGTTTGAATTTTTATTCACAGTTTTAATTGTTAAAATAATGATGACAATGAAAGCAGATGAAAGTTCAACTACCAGCTAATACCAAACCAGTACAAATATATAAATGTAACGGATTTACTGGATATTATTACAATCTAAATAGTGCTGGCTTACCTGAGGTGCGGAGTCTAACGATCTCCCTGTCTTCACCAAGAACCGCCGCAAGGCAGGATGCTGCCAGGAGTCACAGGTCGCGGTCCTCAGGCTCGGCCTTAGATGTAGTCCAGCGAAGTAGGAGCAGGAGTAGCGTAGTCGGACGGGCCGGGTCGGTACACAGGAAGACAATGGAGGCAGAATCAGAAGGCAAGCTCGGAGTCAATCAGGCCGGGTCGATACACAGGTCACCAGAACAGGAGAGTTGTCAGCAAGCCGGGTCTGTACACTGGGACTGGAGATGTAGAATGGTCAGACAGGCAGAGGGCAATACACAGGAAACAGCAGGGGTCAAGGAAGCAGGAATCCACATGGAACAGGAGCCAGGAACAAGGGATGTTGCTCTAACACTCACCGAGTGTCAGAGTGGATGTTTTATACTGACAGGGATTCAAATTCCCTGCCTCCGGGTTGCGCTCATGTGACCGCCAAAAACCGGACGGAGCGGCGATGACAGGTAAGTCCGTTACAATAAATAGCTGATAATGATGAACATAGGGGTGGCCAGCCGGCCCAGAAACCTAGGTATGATCTTACGGCGTCAGAGAGACTGTACTCCTTCTGGCCTCAAAGGGCACACTTGCACAAACGATACCCAGTGCATATGTACAAATGACCCTTACAGAGACAGGATCGAAGGGGGAACAATCCTGCAACTAAATATAACTCTTGTGCCATGTATTAACTGCTGACTGCACTGCTGTCCTGCAAAATAAAATAAAATTGGTATTCGGTAGGAGGCGCACTGTCAAGATGGAGCAGCCAAACCTGTCCACCGATGGGTCTAACCAATGAGTAAGCCCTAGCCAGTGCTACCGGGCAGACAGCTGGATCTGGGTTTGCCTCCATTATGACCCAATGCCTTCTGTCAAAATGGTCTGTTTTAGATTTATGCGATTAGCAAATCAGATATGCATCTCTTAATATAACGTTCTTAGATAATAAGCCCGAATCATGGGAGAGCTTAGAAGTGGCTACCAGTTCACCCATTCGAAAATCCCTAAAAAAGGCCATCGAAAAGGCAGTGCCAAATTACAATGCTTTATATTCAGTAACTGTCACTGCTCAAACTGTGTCTATCAATTTGCGCAACATAGGTCTATAGGTCGTTTGGTGCCGTCATTAGTGGTATGTCTTTTAACTCACCCACTTAATGCTTTTCTGATTAAAAAACCCGTTATGGAAATCCCCTCCCCTTGCAATTGAGCCATAAAGGATATTCCAGCTAACATAGATGACCTTAACGCTTTTGAAACACCTAACTGATATTGATATTTATGTCACACAAGTCAAGCATACATTGCTGCTGGTTTGAATGCCGGCATTCCTTTATTGCCGGAAAACTGAACCCAATCATGCCAATCCTTCTGTATGCCCTCAAAGTGTAAGAAGCCAAAGATTTCTCTGCAAGTCTCACTATGCGAGCTCGACAATCTGCCAAACATGAGAAGGACAATGGTTACCATTAATGTCAGCTTTAGGGGCAAGCTCCCTGAATTTCCCCAGTTCGCTAATGCATTCTCCACACCTGGCACATGTTTGGCCCTAAACTTAGTGTTGTGGCTGCTCTTCCAAATTGACATCTGTAATCTGTAGCCCTGAAATCTGATGCACAGCTTGGGGGGCATGTCAGCCGCCTGACTCTGCAAAGGCCTTGTGGTGAGGCAGGTGCACGGTCTGTAGGGCGCAAACACATCCCTGTTACAGACATGTGTTTGCGCTGTGAAATTTGCTGATTAGCACCAGGTGAAGCTGTAGGGAGCCTGAACGGGACAAGGGAAGGCTGGTATAAAATAGGTGTCATAGGATATTGTTGTCCAGGAAACAAACTGTCAGAAGTTAGGTGGGGGACCAATGGGAGGTACCACTGAATGTGGGTATCGTGCTTGGGCTGTGGGGGAGGGAAAAATGTGGGCACAGGATTATCTGGGAGAGGAGCGTATATGCTTGTCTCAAAGATTAAGCCATGCACGTGTAAGTGAAAACCCTGGGCGAAGGGAGGGAACCAATGGGAGAGACATGGCCAATGGATGAAAATGAGTGGGACAAATGAATAACCAGGGAGGAGAGGGGGGATTCTGGAAGGACTGCAGCAGGGCAGGTGGGAGGGCTGAGTGATGGGGACGGTGGATGATGCAGAAGCACAGGGGAAATGAGTGGGGGAATGAAAGTTTGAAAATGGGGAAAAGGGATAAGGAAGGGTGAGGGGAGTAGGAATGAGGGGAATGAAGCTAGGAAAACGAGTAAGAGTAAATAAGCAGAGAAATGATGTGAAGACAGGAACGATTAAAGATATAGGAACAATATAAAGGAGTAGGGAGAATACAAGAAAGAAATGTACAGAAAGAACAATCAGATATGATTATAAATAACAATACTAATTTATCCAGCACATACTCTATCCATGGGATTTCCTGAGGTAAAAGAGGGAGGCTTCCTGTCCTTGGGAACTTATGAAGGCTTGTTTTAACAAATGACCCCTATTGACTACTTCAAACAAGCCCTGGAAAACTTTTACCCCTAAAGGTAAGTGCATTGTAAGCCTACAAGCCTGGCGTTTAGCTGCATTCATCCCCATGCAGGTGTAGTAGGGGCACTCATATGCCTAACTCAGGTTCTAGCTATAGGTTAAAGTAGTAATGAATTAATAGATGTGCTAAAGACTCGCACACAGACACCGACAGTTTGACAGTAGTCTACCTCACTGCCTTCTCTTACCGTTATTGTTGCTGTGTATGGTATGGATCCAAAGCTGCCATCCTCAGTGCATCTGTTGGGGCCACATCAAAAATTGATTTTCAGGATGTGGACTACAAGAAGTCTTAGTTCCGTGACTGTTTCTTACACACATTGGGCCTGATTCATCAGGGCACTTATCTGCTGATTTTGGGCCTATCATACGCAAACTCACTCTGTGCATGCCTAGAACCGTGAGATACTTCTATGAACGCAGCCCTCTCCACTGAGCCCGCGAATGCAAAGGACAGTTACTACAGCCTGCGGTTTTGGGAACAAAACAGGGCTGGAAGGGACATTTTGCCTTAGTCAATGTACAGTAAGGACGTGCCAAAGTCAAGCACATGCAGTCACGTCCAAATCAAGCTCGGAGCTTTATTGGAGACATTGCAAATGGTATTGAATGGGGTGCCTTTTTGCAGATGACACAAAGATATGTAACAGGGTAGACACTCCAGGAGGGGTAAAACAAATGATTGATGATCTAGGTAGACTAGAGGAATGGTCAAGAAAGTGGCAACTATAGTTTAATGCCAAAAAATGCAAAATCATGCACTTGGGTCTCAAAAATCTAAAGGCTAAATATAGTAATAATGGCATTATAATGGAAACTACTGAGGAGGAAAGGGATGTAAGAGTCACTATTTCAGGTGACTTAAAGGGCTAGATTTACTAAACTGTGGGTTTGAAAAAGTGGAGATGTTGCCTATAGCAACCAATCAGATTCTAGCTGTCATTTTGTAGAATGTACTAAATAAATGACAACTAGAATCTGATTGGTTGCTATAGGCAACATCTCCACTTTTCAAACCCTCAGTATAGTAAATATACCCCAAAGACAGGTAAGCAATGCAACAAAGCAATGAGGAAGACAAGTCAGATGCTTGGTTGCATAGGGAAAGGAATCAGTAGCAGAAAGAAAGAAGTAATAATGCCACTGTACAGGTCATTGGTACGGAAAAACTACTTCACAGAAAGGGTAGTGGATAATTGGAATAGCCTCCCATCAGAGGTGGTAGAGGCTAATACAGTAGAGCAGTTTAAACATGCTTGAGATAGACATAAGAATATCCTTATAAAGAATAAGGGATCAAATAAGGTTTAAGGTTACCATAGGTTAATAAAACAATGGACAGACTAATGGGCCAAGTGGTTCTTATCTGCTGTCAAATTCTATGTTTCTCTCATCTAGACGTGTTGGCATGATGTACTTAACGGGAAATGGATAAATGATCAAATGACAGAACATAATTCCCAAACAAAAGACATCTGTTATAACATGAATGGGAATATAGAGTATAGACACAAACAAATATAGACGAAACAAAAACAAAAATGTCCTTGGGTAGTTCACAACTAATGTAATCATTTCTTGTATTGAATCTGTTTGCGACCCGTCTTGTATTTTAATATATACAGTTCAGCTTCACACAGAATAAAATCAAATTTGTACTTCCAATCTTTCATACAGGGGCTTTATCAGGCAAATTCAATATTGGAATAAAAAATGTTGATAACCACATTATTCCATCTGAACTCCGGTATATTCTTGCTGGATGCAGAGGATTAAATGGCATTCAGTATCTCTTCATTTTTAATTTTTTTTTAAAAAGAAACACCTTTTAATTACTAAAGGTTAGTGAGTTACAGACAAATAGTAAAATGTTCAATATAATTTTGCAAATATGCAGAAGATATATAGGCTTATTAAGGATTTAAAAGACAACTATATGTCTACAGATAAACAAAAGTCACAACAGCATTTTCAACTGACCATTTTTATGTATAGATGGAAGATTGAGGGGAAGGAAGATGAAACTCCTATAGGAAGTTGAGAGATCAAATAAATGGGGAATGGAAGTTAAAGAATGATGACCACAGACAACATATTTAATCAAAGTATCTGGTAGAGTTTTTACTTAGACTGGTCATGCATTCCATGCGATAAGTATACCAAGTAATGGTAATAATAGATTGGATTGAGGGTGGATTGGACTGTTTCCAATCTGGTATCTCTTCCATCTCTTTCAATCAATATCATCATCATCATCATTTATTTATATAGCACCAACATATTCCGTAGCGCTTTACAATTGGGGACAAACATAATAAACTAATAAACAAACTGGGTAAAACAGACAAAGAGGTGAGAAGGCCCTGCTCGCAAGCTTACAATCTATGGGACAATGGGAGATTGACACATGAGGTTAAGTATACATTTTGCATTTTGGCCCAGCCAGACTGCAAAGGTAAGGTGACTCATAAGCTAAATGATCCTGTCACACAACAATGTTGGTCAGGGGGTAGTTGTCTTGTGTGAAATTGTGTAACAGGCTAAAGGTAGTGAGGTTAAGAGGGTGGTTGAGGAATATTATAAGCTTGTCTGAATAGGTAGGTTTTCAGAGAACGCTTGAAATTTTGTAGACCAGAGGAGAGTCTTATTGTGCAAGGGAGAGAGTTCCATAGAGTGGGTGCAGCCCGAAAAAAGTCCTGTAACCGGGAATGGGAGGATGTAATGAGGGTGGATGAGAGACGCAGATCTTTTGCAGAATGGAGTTGCCGAGTTGGGAGATATTTTGAGACAAGAGAGGAGATGTATGTATCGCTTTAATAAGAGTGTGTGCCATAAATCTGTGTGAGAAAACCTAGGAAATTTATTGTTCATCCATGTATTTTTATGGTATATAAGTTATTATAAAACTGTTATAACCTCATCTTGATTTTAGTGGATCTATAAGAAAATTACCTGCATTATCATTTATTATTAAGGTAGGAGGAACTTTAGTGATATCTTTGCTAACCATTTGTGCGCCCTGTCTTCAAACTCCAATATTTTAGATCTTGAGTAAGGTATTTGTCTGTCTTGTAGCCTCTGCATTGCCTCCTGCCACACCACTTTATTTTCAGGTGTTTATTCCTTAGCAATGTATCTTTTTTTCTAGCTCTGCTGTTTTATGGGCCACACTTCACTATATTGTCACTTTACTTTTTGTAGAAGTTTACATTGAGTATTGCTGACCACACAAACCATATGTCGATGGGCCATATTCACATTTTCCAAGAAATAATTATTAATATCTTCCACAAGTGCACCGCAGGGAAATCCAGCCAAGATAGATTAATTCACCCTTCTGCTTAGGGTAGGATGGCATCAAGGTTTAATGACACTGATAAGGTTGCGTGATCAGGATTTCATTTGGGAGGATGGTAGCGGAACTGTTAAATGACATAAGGTTGGCAGATTCGTATACTAGGTCAGTTCTGGAAAATTAATCATAAGTGGCTGAGTAACAATTCCTCTATAGATCTATCATTTGTAAGACTTAAGGAGCAACATTTGTCAGACATGGCTTTACCATGGTACCTCACACTAGTGTATCTGTCCACTCTGCTATCCAGAACTATATTGAACTCTCCAAAACATATGAGAGCAGGCAGGAATGTTCAGACATTAATTCTGGGGACATACAAATTACACATGAATATGTTTATCTACTATTGTACACAGCATAGCCACTGGTCTACCTTGCTGGTCTGTATGAACTTGATGTACAGGGAAACTTAGTAATGTTTTTAACAATAAATATACTCCCCTTAGTAATGTGAACAGGTAGAATGAGGCGGTGGTAATCGTTTAAACAATTACCATAAATTCGATAAACAGTACGACTACAAAAAAATTCGATTTTACAAAAAAACGATTGCAATCCATTCAGACCTCCAAATGAGGGGTGAATCCCACACAGGAACACTTTATAGATTTGAGCAGTAAAGATCTTTTAAATGTACATGATAGGTTGCCATTAGCTTGTCCATCCATAGATTACCCTTGTTCCTTGTACCTAATGACAACCTGTCATGTACTGCTAACACATAAGCATCACTAAACCCCTTTATGTAATTTTACTGGGAATCCTCCTAGTGCTGAAGTCATTACGAGCAATATTAAATCCTTCCTAAAATGCAATATACATAGCAACCTGTATCAGAGTCTGTCTCTGGACAGCTCACAGGCTGAGATTCCAGGCAGCACCAGAACACACTGCTTCACATGTATGGTTTTGCATATTAGATTAGGTTCTGTATAAAAGATTTGGCACCAGAAAAAGCCCTGCATGTTATACTTGCCACCAGATATGGCTATGTACAATATACATGGCGCCAAATATGTCTAAGCATATGCTGTCTTCTATCATTGAGAGCTGGCTCCTAGATTTTGTGGTGCTTTGTGGACGTCTTCTCATATTATAAGTGTCTCTGTTACATTATTTGTTTACTGAACCTGGAATTTGCTGCTTAATGCTGCGAGCATCTAGTGTGAATAATAGGTGGCATACTCTCAGGCCCGGCGCTCCGATTAGGCAAGGTTAGGCAATTGCCTAGGGCGCCGGGACCTGCAGGGCGCCTCGAAACGAAAAAAAACGGAAATCCACGGGGAGGAGAGGAGGGAAGGGGCTATTGAATCTTACCTGCATGAAGCTGCTCCTCTCTGCTCTGTCTTCTCCCCTCCGCTCACTGACAGTGACAGGCCGTGATGATGATGTCATCATCACGGCCCGACAGTGTCTGTGAGTGGAGGGGAGAAGACAGAGCAGAGAGGAGCAGCTTCATGCAGGTAAGTTAAAGAAAGACATGGGGAGGGGAGCGCAGCGGCGATTTTTTTTTTTTTTAACTATTTCTTTTGAAAAATAGCAATCATGTACAGATAAGAATAAACAATTAGTACATTTGCAGGACAAGAGACCAAAACAGAGAACAGTACATGTCATGGGCATAAGTCAAAGAAGCTGAAAATATTTGAGTAGCAAATATATAAAATAGCCAGATGTTGTCAATAAACAGGCAGGTAAGTATACAATTGTTATGCAGAATACTCAAGACACTATCACATTTTATATCAATATAGTGTGGGGGAGGGGGTGGGGGGAGGAGGAGGGGGGGGGGCACTGGTCGCCACCGAGACTGAAAGAAAAAGAGAACATTCTTCCCAATTATCCACAAAGTTCCCCAACCATATCCTTCCTTTTTAAGAGGAGGAACAAATAAATAGAAGAGGGGCAATGAGAGTTTCAGAGGAGATTACTGCTTAGATTCCCTGGGAAGGGAAACAACATCGAGAGTCAAGAGTCAGGCCACCTATAAACCTAGGGAGTCTTTTTAGGAGGAAGGAGATGGTACAGGAGGTAAGGGGTTATAAGTAAAGCCAAGGGGCCCAAACCTGGTGAAATTTATCATCCTTATCATGCAGGTGGTATGTAATCTTTTCCATCCGGGCAATAAACCAGATATAGGATCGCAGGGCCGCCATAGTGGGGGGATCAACTTGTTTCCAAGACTTAGCTACTAGGCAACGCGCAGCAGCCAGGACATGGGGGGCCAATTTTGCAGACTCTCTATCATCCTCAATCAAAGGGTAACAGAGAAGAAAAGACCATGGGTCTTTCCGGACAGGGCATGGAAGGAGGGAGGAGAGAAGGGTCCTAACTCGGTCATAAAAGGAGGATATTTTAGGGCAGGACCACCAGATATGTAGAAAGGAGCCCAGCTAGTCACAACCCCGCCAACATAATGGAGAACTAGAGGGGAACATTTTAGTGAGTTTGTCAGGTGTATAGTACCACCTATAGTATACTTTATATGCGTTCTCCTTTACCAAAGTGGAGATAGAGCTGGTGGCAACTTGATCCCTTATGATTTCCCAGCAATCCTCCTCTGGGGGGGGCGCAGATCCCTCTCCCACTCCCTCTCATGCCTACCGCCCGGAGGTAAAAGTACATTGAGAATTAAGCTGTAGATAGAGGAAATCATGCCCCTACCCAAGGGTGAGGAGAGACATAGGGATTCAAAGGGAGACCTAAGAGGGGGGGAGGAGCCCCCCCGAGGAGAGAGCCCACAAAGTGTCGTAATTGGAAATACTCGTAGAATTTAGGATGGAGCCTTGGATATCTAGAGCGTAGGTCATCCCAGGAGATAAAGGCCCCTTAAAATAATAGGTCTCCAACAAATCAAACTCCCACAGTGACCCAGGGACTATAGAAGGCAGAGGAGAGCCCAGGAGGAAAGGCAGGGTTACTCCAAAGAGGTAGGACAGTAAGAGAAGACACCGGTATCTTGAGATGGGGTCGGCAGGTCTCCCATATTGCAGCTGAGAATAGAAGGGTAGGGCATTGGGAGGTAAGGGGAGATCTAGTTTGTTTTGAGAGACCCCATATACAGGACAAGATTGGAAAATTAAGATAAGCGGATTCGATGCTAACGCACGACAGTGCCACGGGGGGGGGGGGGGGGGGGCAAAGGAGGCTACGATCTGGCTCAAATGAGCTGCCCAATAGTAAATTTTCAAATCAGATCGGCCGTTCCAGATAAACCTAGAGAGACATTTTTGGATAGATGTCAGATCCGAAATGGGAACTCGGACAGGAAGGGTCTGGAAATAATAGAGGAGCTTAGGGAGGAGGTTCATTTTGGCAGAGATAATCCTGCCCAGCCACGAAATGATCAGTGAGCGCCAGGAGAGCAATTCAGACTTGATCTTAGCAAAGAGGGCCGGGTAGTTCTCCCGGTATTGGGAGTCATAGGAGTCGGTAATGAAGATACCTAAGTATTTAATTTTCTTTCTCTGCCACTGAAAGTTAAAGCGGGAGGTAAGTACCAATCCTTCTGGGGAGGGAATATTAAGGAGGAGAGCTTCTGATTTCGTAATATTGATCTTGTAGCCTGAGAGGTGCCCATAATGGTGTAATATGTTAAAGAGTCCAGGGAGAGACTTCTCGGGCTGCAGGAGAGTCAGAAGGACATCGTCCGCAAAGAGAGAGAGCTTACTCTCCAGTTTTCCCGTCCGCACACCCTGTATGTTTGGGCAGGTCCGGATAGAGGCCGCTAGAGGCTCAATAACAAGGGCAAAGATGAGAGGAGACAGAGGGCACCCCTGGCGGGTACCGTTGGATATGGCTATAAAGTCAGAGGGAGAGCCGTTGATCATGACTCTTGTGGAGGGTCGAGAGTATAAGGCTTGAATACCCGTGAGGAGGTTGCCCGAAATCCCAAACGCCGACAAGACTCGGGACATTAAGCTCCAGGAGATCCTGTCAAAAGCCTTCTCGGCATCAAGGGAGAGAACAATGGCTGGGGCCTTCCTGGTATTAATGATATGAATCAAATCAACGACTTTCCTGGTATTGTCTCTGGCCTGACGCCCCGGTATAAAGCCAACTTGGATATATAGTATAAGAAAGGGAAGGACCGAATTTAGTCTATTAGCCAAAATTTTTGCATATAATTTGACATCTATATTAAGCAGGGAGATAGGGCGATAACTAGCGCAGTCATTAACATCCTTGCCCTCTTTATGAATGACGGAGATTCGGGCCTCCAATGAATCCCTAGACCAGGAACCCCCAGTCAGGACTGAGTTGAATAGGGTGTGCAAACGGGGGACCAGGAGCCCAGCAGTAAAGCCGTCTGGCCCCGGAGCCTTTCCTGTTTTCTAAAACTTTATGGTTTGTTCAATTTCCTCTCTAGTAATCTCAGCCCCCAAAAGAGTACTAGCTTGTGAAGAGAGTTTTGGAAGCTTAGCGGAAGAAAGAAAAGATTCAATCAGCTGTGAGTGTTGTTGGGAGACTAAAGGATCAGATGGTTGGGGGAGGTTATAAAGTTTGGTATAATAGGATTGGAAGGCAGCACGTATCCGCTGAGGGTCATAGTGTAAAATTCCATCGGAGTCCCTGATAGCCAGGAGATTCCGGGCCGCTATCTTAGCTCTAAGTTTGGTGGCCAGCAATCTATCGGCTTTGTCGCCCTTTTCGTAGTAGCGTTGATTGAGCCACTTCAGTTTATTGGCAACCTGGTGGGACAGCAAAAGATTTAATTCACCACGGACAGAAGCAATTTCCTGGAGAACCAAGGGATCAGGGATCAATTTGTGGCGTTGCTCTAAAGCTCTCAGCGAGTCCGTCAATTGAATAGTTTTAGCCAAACGGAATCGCTTAGTCCGAGACGCCAAGGCAATAAGATGACCCCGTATTACAGCCTTATGGGCGTCCCAGAGAGTCATAGGAGAGATATCAGGAGTGTCGTTCGTCTTAAAGTATTCAGAGAGAAGGGAATTTAGGTGAGTAGTGGTTTCTTTATCATGTAGGAGTGATTCATTGATTCTCCAGGTTGCTCTAGGAGGGCGGTGAGCGAGGGTGGTGAGAACAGTGGAGACAGGGGCATGGTCTGACCAGGTAACAGGGAAAATTTGGGAGGAGCAAAGTTTAAGAGTGAGGTCATGGCTGAGCAGGATCATGTCAATCCGGGAGTAGGTATTATGGGGAGAAGAAAAGAAGGTATAGTCCCTGGCCAGATGGTCCAATACTCTCCATGAGTCATACAAGTTATGGAGTTTTAGAAAAGCCTGTAAGGCAGCTGTGGTGTGAGCATCTCTCCTCGAGGGAGAGGAGGAGGGGCCTGAGGAACGATCTATAGTCGGGGCTAGAACAGCGTGGAAGTCACCAGCGACCATAAGTTCACCTTGATGAACACGTGCTAACAAAGAACCCAGTTTTTTGAAGAACCTATGCTGGCCGGTGTTGGGTGCATAGAGGTTCACTAGAGTACAGGGGATATTATTCAGAGTGCCTAATAGGATCAGGAACCTACCTTCCTTATCTTTATGAGAGTCCTGTAGATCGAAAATTAAATGGCGTGCAAACAGAATTGCTACACCTCGCTTTTTCTGCCTATGGTCACATGCATGAAATGTCAAGGGAAATTTTCTGGAGCGAAGCTCAGGGTGGAGATGATGGACAAAATGAGTTTCTTGTAGAAATATCAAATCTCCTTTAAGAGAGGAATGGAGTTTAGCCCGTTTCTGAGGGGAGTTGAGGCCCTTGACATTATAGGAGATAAGGTTAAGGGTCATAGGAAGATCAATGAGGGGAGCGCTAGAGACCAGAAGAGGGAAGAAGTGTCAGGGGAGAGGAGAAAAAAGGAAGAATGTACAGGGGCTGACCTGTTAGGTGGCGACCAGTGAGGAGAAGGAGGGGAGAACCAAAGGTAAGGGATACAAGGGGATCGACATAGCTGACCAAAGTCCACTTGTCGTGAATGCTGGCAGGGGATAGGACATGATGGGCAGGCCATCAGGGGGACCAGGGTAGAGCCCTAGGCTCTAAGGGGGGTGGTAGACTAGGAGCAAGCACAGAAGAAAACGGAGGGCCAGGGGACCCAGAAGGGGAATCCGAGAGACCATTTTAGTATGTATGACCTATTGGGAGGGAAGTGAGGAGGGAATAAGGAGATTACTGACCTCTACGGTAGACGGGGAGAAGGGGAAGTACAAGAAGGGATAAGGCAAAGGTAACAATTAACAGCAATAAACATATTATATGAGGTAGGAAATAACTCAAAAACACTAGGAATATTGTAGAAGACATTTGTGAAGCCACCGAGTGTGGCCCAGTAAACGAGTTATAGGAAGAGAATCAAATGAACAACATAAGAACCGTAAATACAACATAGAGACAAATATAACAAAGTATCACAGCTACTTATCGGTGGCGAAAGCAGGAGCCGTGATGTGCGCGTCGTCAATGTCTCGCCCCACCTAGAAGATATAAAGAACAACAACTCGCCTTCTCAGGGGGCAAGCAGCGAGAAGGCAACAGATGATATAAGGCATTACAGTGTCTAGCACCAACATTATAGTTTTAGTGTAGTAGGAAATGGGAGCCTTGAGTTCTGTGTCCAATTATAGGACTATACCAGGAAGTGAGAAAGGCCACATCGAGACCTGTAGAGGAAAGTGCGGCCGCACTTTGAGGAGGAAGCAGGGATGGGAACTTGCCGGTCAGGGATCCGCAGATTGCTGTTTAGAGTGGCGAGGGACAGTTGACCAGTCTCTATGAGGGAGCCGTTGCACTCTCGGTGTGGCGGGGCCTGCCACGTTAGGAAGGGCTTGAGGAGCATCCGGGGAGGCCTGTTGACTCAGTCCAATCTTTCGCAGGAGGTCCCGTGCTTCGCCTAAGGTTTTATCTGACAGTTGTTGATTCTGGTGCCAAAGATAGAGACGGAAAGGAAACCCCCATCGATATCTGATGTTGTTCTCTCTGAGGATTGAGGTGACAGGTTGGAGTTCCCGCCTCCGAGACAAGGTAGTGGGAGAGAGGTCTTGAAAAATTTGGAGGGCGATTTTCAGACTGTGCCTAGGGCGCCAAGGACCCTAGCTCTTCTTCACAAAGGTAAACCATTCTTCTTTCTTGCTTTGGGATTGGAGCCAAGAACCAGTTTGGCTAGAAACTGCACTGCATATAGCCATAACTACCTAAAAACTACCAGCAGTGATGCATTTCTGGTGGCTCCCAACTTACAAATGATCCTATAACTGCTACACTGTTACACACAGTGGTTTAGAAAATAGGAACCCCAGCGCTTGATTGGTTGCTCTGTGTTACATCACTTTTGTCCTTTTCTTTTAGATTGTAAACTGTAATGACTGTTGCCACCCATGGTATTTTGTGAATGGCAGTCAGTAAGTATATATATATATATATATATATATACACACACACTCTTTGGACAAAAGTATTTGGTCACACCTGTTAATAGTTGAATTGAGGTGTTTCAATCAAACACGTTGCCGGAGGTGTAAATCCAGCACCTAGCCATGCAATCTCCGTTTGCAAACATTTGTGATACAAAATGGATCATTATGAAGAGCTCAGTGACTTCAAGTGTAGTACTGTGATAAGATGCCACCTTTAAAATAAGACGGTTCGTGAAAATTCATTCCTGCTGGATATTCCACAATCAACTGCAAGTGATATTATTATAAAGTGGAAGCGTATAGGAACAGCAGCTCAATCACGAAGCAGAAGAGCACGTAAAATCGCAGAGCAGGGTCAACGACTGCTAAGGCGCATTGTGCGTGAGTGTCACCAACACTCTGCTGATTCCATAGCTGAAGCGTTACAAACTTCCACTGACATTATTGTAAGGAAAAAACTGTGCGGCGTCAGCTTAATGGAATGGGTTTCCTTGTCTGAGCAGCTGCATGCAAGCCTCACATCACCAAGGCCAATACCAAGCATCAGATGGAGTGGTGTAAAGTACACCGATACTGGACTGTAGAGCAGTGGAAACATGTTCTGTGGAGTGACGAATCACGCTTCTCTGTGTCTCTCTCTGGAATTGGCCCAAATTAACATAAACACCAAGTTTATCAAATATTGAAGAAAAATAATTGAACTTAGCATTATGGTTATGGGTTATAAAAAAATGAGTATAGAGGGTATGGGAGGGGCTACGCTAGGGAAGGCTTATGAAAGCTGTAAGTGTCAGTTGGCTTTCTCCTGCTTTCTGTAAAGTTACCCACCCACCCAGGCCCTTTGTTTGTCTTTAGACTGCTTACTTCGTTTGTTTGCTATGCTTTTTCTTCCAGAAAGGTCTAGTTTGCTGAAAGTGGTCCAATCGGCAGCCAAAATTACATATTAGGGTGGCGACTGGGCATTCTCCCTTAACGGAGATTATACTACCCCTCGGTGGTTGCGATGGGAGGTGAACCATGTTGCAATTAATCATACCTGAAGCAGGTACAGCAGTGTTGGCTATAAGGAGACTGGTATCATACTGTAATTGTGTTCCCTATAATGTTATAACAGTTATAGTGTGATTGATTTCACTCTTATTGTAGTGCTATAACTTTGTTGGTGATGTAATATTAAAAAAATAAAGCGTTATTTTGGTGTAAAACTGTTTCACACCTACGGTATTAGAGGTGCGTGATAGGCAGAAGGCAGTCTGGTTAGTCTTTGCCAGCTAACCCCAGGTACACTCTCTCTGACAGTTGGTGTGACAACTAGCCTGTGGATGCCATAGTACTATGACACCAGCCTCCCTTCAGGTCATTCATGGTGTGTTGGAGGAATGGCTTACTTGGGGATTTAGGTACCGTACATTATACTGGGACCACTGTGGTACAAAGGTGCCACTCCTGAGGTCCAAATCTTGAAAATTAACCTGACACTTGACTGTCTATTTATTTATTATTATTTATTACACAGCACTCACTTTTCATGGGAACTGTTTTGCCTTATTGACAGTCTAGGATAAGACCTGATATTTGCAAGTCCTCAACTGATTCAAGTCTTTTTGCAAAATGAGAATAGCCATATAGGAAAAGGAACATTACTGTAAATGTACCCTCTCCACACATTTATCTTATCACATGAATCTATTATTTAATGAAGACTAGTTTCTGCTCTGCTTAGGGAAAATTAAATGAACTGGTGCACTTGCTCTTTACTTTGGTGGGATGCCTTCACTCCACTCAAATTCTCTGTTCTGTATCTGTACAAACTTCTAGGCTCTTGTTCTTCAAACCAATATGCCTGATGGAAATCTATGTACCCTTGTGCAAATCGAGGCACATGAGAGGTAGAAAAAGGCATTTGTACTCTTGAGCTACTGTCTTGTGCTTTGTAAATGAACGTCAGCATGTGCTAGTGCATTTTCATTTTTCTCCACATGATGGTGCTGTTATATAAAAATCAGATTTTATAGCATATAATACAAGTAGCATAGGTGCAGGGGATGCAGCTGCTATTGGGCCTACAGCTTTGGGGGTTCACCTTCCCTCTGAAAGCCCCATACGTATGTGAGTTTTTGGGGTGTACATGGGGGCTCCTAATAGATTTTGGCTTCGAGAGAAAGAGATTGAGATTGATTTAAGATGTGTTTAAGGGACAAAGTAGCCATCATTTGAGGCAGCTTTAAATAGAAAATATATTAAAATTTGATCATAGCTGGACTAGCCCAAGCCTGATGCATCAAACAGATCCTCATCAATTACATCTAAAACTACTTCCAACCAATACCTAATGTCTTCTCAATTAAATTACATAAAAATGATATCATGACAACAGACAAATGAAGACATTATTGCCATTCATTATTACAATTCAACATGTGACTTTTAGAAATGATGTACTCCCATAGACAAGTATGTGACTTTAAATAACATAAGCTACATATTTTGCTGCTTTAAATGTAAACCTTAACTTCACGTGTGTGTTTTCATTCAATTAAGATTAAACTGGGCATCTACTTGCGGATAGCCTGTTGTAGTTTGTTTGGCTATACTCTAAGCACTATACTGCAATATCCATCAAATAATATCTTGCACTGATGAAATATAACAATATCAAAATAGACAGTCTGTAAATTGAATTGATATCTCTGCATCTATGGTTGTGTCCATGCTGAAAGCCAGAGGTTCTAGGTAAATGACCAATAGGGTCATAGAAACCAGCCCTGTGGGCGCTGCTATGACTTGGCCCTAGTCCATACATAGACTAACCATATCTATGCATGGCATTTCTCAGTCATATGGGGGAGGAGAATATTGTGAGCACCACAATTATTTTAAAATGTTGGCTTCTCTGGGTCAACTAAGGATCAAATTGTATGTTTCTACCAAGATTTAAAGGGAGAGGTTTAATGCTTAAATCGTTTTGATCTGTTGTATAAAGCAGGCTGGTGTAAACTATTTATGAGAAGGTGAATACAACCATTTGCGATAAAGCGCACTGGGAGATAGGAATCTGCGGCAGCCTTAATAACATAAAATAAAGGCCAAAAATAAAGCTATTTAATTAATCATTTTACTACTGAAAAGTAGAGTTTCACTATTTAATTATGAAGGTTTTTGCAATTTAAAACCATATTTTTTTTTAGAAATGTTTAAAGTTACCTTCATCATCATCATTTATTTATATAGCGCCACTGATTCCGCAGTGCTGTACAGAGAACTCACTCACATCAGTTCCTGCCCCATTGGAGCTTACAGTCTAAATTCCCTAATATGCACACAAACACACAGAGAGAGACAGACTAGGGTCAATTTTGATAGCAGCCAATTAACCTACCAGTATGTTTTTGGAGTGTGGGAGGAAACCCACGAAAACACGCGGAGAACATGCAAACTCCACACAGATAAGGCCATGGTCAGGAATTGAACTCCTGATCCCAACGCTGTGAGGCAGAAGTGCTAACCACTAAGTCACCGTGCTGCCCATCATTTTTTGATGCTTTATTCCCCTTCTGATTGTTTCAATTTAACAAAATTATACACACATTTTAATTTATACCAATAGCTATGCTGATTACCAATTCTGAAGAGGGTGACATAATGTCATATAAATCTCTGAGGCAAAGCTTTATAAACAATACAGTGACACAATAGCTATCTCTGCAGGGTAAGTTATTTCTAATCATCTTCAATACAAAATAAAAATCTGCACACATTTGTAAAGTCAGTGATGTTGCACAAGCTCTCCAAACAATTTAATTGCTATGGAAACACTAGACATCTGAAGCGGCCTGACACTTTTATATAAAAAAAAGTAGCATAAACATAAACTGCTTATTACAGTATGGGATCAGATTATTGCAAATATAATGCAGGTTGCATCATGTCCATTCAATACTCCAGCAGGGGCTAAGTATTCCTCATTATATTAAACCTGAACACGCACAATGATCATATTGACTTCAGATGAATAAAGAGAAAACATAAACATTTTACAAGGTGCAACAATAATAAAATTTTCCTTAAAGTATTATATTGTAATATTAACAAATTATGTGAAACATAATCTAAACCTGGGACTGTAAACCTCTGTTCCTGGTACTTACTTATTTTTGGGCTTGGTGGGGTCATAGGTACAGTCATGGGCACGTGAATGTCATAGATAACAGGAAAGGAGTAGCGGGAAGCTTTGGAATATGTGGCAGAACTATTTAATAGATAAATCACACAGGCTTTAACCAGGAATTTAACTATAATAGAGGTATCGTGGAGTGAATACCTGTTCTATACAAATGTATTCCTCTAGAGGGCCCACTGTTGTGCAAGAGGATAAAGTAATATTTTCCCTCGATCAGTTAGCTCTAAAAGAGCTCAGTGGAATAAAAAAACATTGTTTTCCTCTCTAAATATTACATGTAAATCTTCTTTGCTGAAGTAATGTAATGCAAGCAAATGGCTGCAGCTCATATAATATAGCTAACGAAGTATGTACTGGACCTTGAGGGCCAATCAGAAGCAGCTTGATAGTGCTGCTGATTGACATCATCATCATGATTGCTGTCCTCTTACCGATACCTCTGCACCATCCTCTCCCCTGTTCCTCTTAACTAACCTCCAGCAGCATTCTTCCCTTTCACTCATTTATTCCTCCTTTGTCTGCTTCCCCACTGTTCTGTCTTAATATAGTCCCATTCACAAGATCTTCTCAGCTGCTCTCCACCACCCTCTCTCATGTTCCTCTTACCAATACCCCTGCACAGGGGCTTATTGTGAACTTAAAGTGGCCCTGGAATTTGTTTTTCAAGTGGCCTCATGTGGGCAGGACCAAAACAATGATAGGTGTGGCCAACACAAAAGTAGGCAGGGTTTAGAACTACTGGAATTTGGTTGTAGTAACACTTCGGAAAACCTAGATGTGATGACTTAAGACACAGTTGGTCATCTCTAAAGCAAATCAGGGCAAAACCTTCCAGTCCTGTGTTAAAAAATTACATGAATCCTTTTTCATTATCTGTGACTGGTTTATGCCTCTGTGCTCAAACTTGTTTAGTTGCCTATTAACTAGAGATGAGTGGGCTCGGATATCTGAAATCCGAGCCCACCCGAACGTTGCCGATCCAAACCGGATCCGAGACAGATCCGGGTATTCCCGCCAATTGCAAAACTGAAACCGAGGCTCTGAGTCATAATCCAGCTGTCGGATCTTGCGATACTCGTATTCTATAAATTCCCCGCTAGCCGCCGCCATCTTCACTCGGGCATTGATCAGGGTAGAGGGAGGTTGTGTTAGGTGGTCCTCTGTCCTGGTATATCTCATGCTGTGCTGTGCTGTGCTGTGCTGTGCTGTGCTGTTCAGTTCTGTGCTGTGCAGTGCTGTTCAGTTCTGTGCTGTGCTGTGCTGTGTTCTGCTCAGTCCAGTGGTGCTGTGTC
Organism: Mixophyes fleayi; assembly: GCF_038048845.1. Classification (NCBI taxonomy): domain Eukaryota; kingdom Metazoa; phylum Chordata; class Amphibia; order Anura; family Limnodynastidae; genus Mixophyes; species Mixophyes fleayi. The sequence continues at coordinate 135,183,378 of NC_134402.1, forward strand.
CTGTGCTCTGTCCTTCTGAGTTCAGTGGTGCTGCTGGGTCCTGTGCTGTGTCCTGCTCAGTCCAGTGGTGCTGTGTCCTGTGCTCTGTCCTTCTAAGGGCATTGTTATTTCCCCATTATTCCCATAAAAAAATAAATAAAATAAATAAATATAAAAAAAAAAAATTAAAAAAAAAATTCCAAAACAATCCTGCAGTATAAGTCCATTGGTACTGCAATATTACAAAGTTCACAGATTCTGCAGTATAAGTCCATTGGTACTGCTATATTACAAAGTTCACTGATTCTGCAGTATAAGTCCATTGGTGCTGCTATATTACAAAGTTCACTGATTCTGCAGTATAAGTCCAGTGGTACTGCAATATTACAAAGCTCACTGATTCTGCAGTATAACTCCAGTGGTACTGCAATATAACAAAGTTCACTGATTCTGCAGTATAAGTCCATTGGTACTGCTATATTACAAAGTTCACTGATTCAGCAGTATAAGTCCAGTGGTACTGCTATATTACAAAGTTCACTGATTCAGAAGTATAAGTCCAGTGGTACTGCTATATTACAAAGTTCACTGATTCAGCAGTATAAGTCCATTGGTACTGCTATATTGCAAAGTTCACTGATTCTGCAGTATAAGTCCATTGGTACTGCTATATTACAAAGTTCACTGATTCTGCAGTATAAGTCCATTGGTACTGCTATATTGCAAAGTTCACTGATTCTGCAGTATAAGTCCATTGGTACTGCTATATTACAAAGTTAACTGATTCAGCAGTATAAGTCCAGTGGTACTGCTATATTACAAAGTTCACTGATTCAGCAGTATAAGTCCATTGGTACTGCTATATTGCAAAGTTCACTGATTCTGCAGTAGAAGTCCATTGGTACTGCTATATTACAAAGTTCACTGTTCCAGCAGTATAAGTCCAGTGGTACTGCTATATTACAAAGTTCACTGATTATGCAGTATAAGTCCATTAGTACTGCTATATTACAAAGTTCACTGATTCAGCGGTATAAGTCCAGTGGTACTGCTATATTACAAAGTTCACTGATTCAGCAGTATAATTCCAGTGGTACTGCTATATTACAAAGTTCACTGATTCAGCAGTATAAGTCCAGTGGTACTGCTATATTACAAAGTTCACTGATTCAGCAGTATAAGTCCAGTGGTACTGCAATATTACAAAGTTTACTTATTCAGCAGTATAAGTTCAGTGGTACTGCTATATTACAAAGTTCACTGATTCAGCAGTATAAGTCCAGTGGTACTGCAATATTACAAAGTTCACTGATTCTGCAGTATAAGTCCATTGGTACTGCTATATTACAAAGTTCACTGATTCAGCAGTATAAGTCCAGTGGTACTGCTATATTACAAAGTTCACTGATTCAGCAGTATAAGTCCAGTGGTGCTGCTATATTACAAAGTTCACTGATTCTGCAGTATAAGTCCATTGGTACTGCTATATTACAAAGTTCACTGATTCTGCAGTATAAGTCCATTGGTACTGCTATATTGCAAAGTTCACTGATTCTGCAGTATAAGTCCATTGGTACTGCTATATTACAAAGTTCACTGATTCAGCAGTATAAGTCCAGTGGTACTGCTATATTACAAAGTTCACTGATTCAGCAGTATAAGTCCATTGGTACTGCTATATTGCAAAGTTCACTGATTCTGCAGTATAAGTCCATTGGTACTGCTATATTACAAAGTTCACTGATTATGCAGTATAAGTCCATTGGTACTGCTATATTACAAAGTTCACTGATTCAGCAGTATAAGTCCAGTGGTACTGCTATATTACAAAGTTTACTGATTATGCAGTATAAGTCCATTGGTACTGCTATATTACAAAGTTCACTGATTCAGCAGTATAAGTCCAGTGGTACTGCTATATTACAAAGTTCACTGATTCAGCAGTATAAGTCCAGTGGTACTGCTATATTACAAAGTTCACTGATTCAGCAGTATAAGTCCAGTGGTACTGCAATATTACAAAGTTTACTTATTCAGCAGTATAAGTTCAGTGGTACTGCTATATTACAAAGTTCACTGATTCAGCAGTATAATTCCAGTGGTACTGCTATATTACAAAGTTCACTGATTCAGCAGTATAAGTCCAGTGGTACTGCTATATTACAAAGTTCACTGATTCAGCAGTATAAGTCA